>NW_007728320.1:135242-161739 GCF_000696425.1 Galeopterus variegatus
TGTGTGTGTGTGTGTGTGTGTATATATATATATATATATATATATATATATATATATATATATATATATATATATACATGCATACATATGCACTTTATATATATTCCCAACTTTCAAGCAGCAGATTTTGGACACTGCACAGTTTAGGTTCCAAATATATCTCTGCCTGACACTAGTTAGATATCCTCTTACCTGTTTTGTCAGATGATTTCTAGGATTAAATGAGATGACCAAATTCCTGTTGCATACTAGGCATATAAAAAAGTTTTCATTTCCCTCCTTTTTAACCATACTTGCCTTAAATATTCTACTAGACCACAAAATTCTTAAGTAGACTTGAGAACTAAATTTTGTTGTTTGCACAAAGTAGTTGTGCCAGAAATATTTAGTGAGTGTGTTAATGTCTAGATTGAGCCTAAGATCATTCCAAAAATATTAGACATCTTGGGCATGAGCATCTTTTTTTCAAGTGGTAAATTGACCAGTTGTAGAAATCTAGTTGTAGAAGAACTAAAGAAAATAGCAGCAAAGACTCTTACAAGAGGATATGCAAAGGTGATGAGATTCTAAACTTGGTATAGAATCTCAGGGCATCCATTTACTTAAATTTGGTGGGGAGTGGTCACTCAACAACCTTCCAGGGGAAAACCTTCATGCTCCTCTAACTAAGGGATATTTGGGTGGAAACTTTTAAGAAATAAAGATCTAAGTCAACATCACATACTGAGTACTTAGGAACCAAATTGATATGCATTTAATAGTTTTGAATCAGTTGTCAAGATTCAAAAATCAAGAGAGTTTACATAAAAGTCTAGATTTAAGCTTTACCAGAAATATTAGATCTGATTATATTTGGCCCACATCCTAGCATGATAACAATTGGCTTGAGCCCAAGGTTACTCTCTTCAAATGAAGAATGTGATTTCTTTCTCTGCTAGATTCCCCTCCCAGCCTGACTCACTAATTTACCCACTCTGTTAGCCTGTGTAGGCCTATGCAACTCTTAACCCATTGGAAGAGAGGATCAAATAGACGAGCTTTGCTCCGTTAGGAGGCTGAAGTTTTCTAAAAAAAAAAAAAAAGTGGAAAATATGTAGATTTTTACCTGAATGTGTCTCTTGGTTCATCTTACCATTCTCCTATCAGACTTATGGAGAAGCAGACACTGCAATTAAAAACTGGATGGGTTGGTATCAATTCTGAATGCTATTGAGGGTACAAAGAGCTCTGAATGAATACCCATGTGTCAGTATGCCTTTAATTAAAGGAGAGAGAAAATTATCTCCTCTTACTTCCTGGAACACAGCTTTTACTGAAATTTCCAGAAAAAAACATCAAGTTGTCCCACAAATTTGCATTGGCATCTGAGCAGTGTCCTTCAGGAGATGACATAATAGGAAGAAACAGTGCCCAGGAAATGTGCAAGTGCCCAGGAGAAGCCTGACCTAGCTTTAAGAAAAAGACTGTAAAAATCATGCGTTAGGAGATGGGAACTGTTTATACGCATATATAAGACTATTCCCCACCTCTATATAATAAATCTCTAAATGCATCAGTGGAGGAACTAGATGCAGGAGCTGGAGTCTCTGTATAAGCCTATGGGTAGGGCAACTAAGGAAACGAAGGGTACGAAGGAATGAATGGGAATTTGCAGAGAAGCTACTAGAGTCTCATATTATTTGGGGGCCTCTCTGCACCATTACTCTTAAATAAAATGGTGAGGAATGAGTGTTAATACGAGTGTAGAATTACACTACAAGTTGTATGTAGGCTTGCCATTCAGGCAAAAAAGGTAATAATGACTTGAAAATCAGATTGGCTCACTGGAGCACAGCAGTAGCAAAGAAAAGCCCCAAATGATTTACACAGAAGAAAGAAAAGGAAGGCAAGATTGGCCTTTTTACATTCGGCTACATTTCCTTCACTTAGTCTTACTAGCAGCTATTAAAAAAATTCTTTTCACCAAAATATTTAAATCATGAATTAATTCATGAGGGATAAATGAAGACATTTTTAATTTCTTGTGAAACTGAGAATGTGAATTATTACTTTTCATTTTTTAGGATATTCATCAAAATTGCTTTGAAGAATGCTTCCATATTTCACATGCTCTGTGATCCCCTCTATACCTTTCAATCTTTGACAATCCATAGACACAGCCACCACACGTGTGGGGAGGGCATCACTCCACGTGGGTACATGTGAGGGTTGATGAGCATTGGGCACCATGTGTCTTAGTGTCTCATCCTCCCTGAGTCTCTCTAAAGCATTTCAATTAATTTTTCAGAACCTACAATTCTCTTTTTACTCTCACATTTAATTCGTTTACCTATTTAATTAACTTGCATAATTACAATAAAAAGCATAACTGGCACTCACAAAATTTACAAACAAATACAATTGATTATTTATAAACCCATTCTTCATCTGGGTGGGAGCAGTTTTAAGCATTCAGGGTGCTGAGGACATCAGTCAATATGTTTGAGAGGGGAAATGGAGGGATTGGTTAATCTGGCAAGTTGTCTGGTTGAGACAGATTTGAAAGAACCTTTTCTGTGTTTCCTAGCCTTATATACAGATTTAATAAAAGGATATGTTATAATACATTAGCAGTTAAAATGCCTTGTTCACTAGTAATTCTCAGTGCCTAGAAGTACTTGATATATAGTAGCATCCTAATTAGTGTTTGTTGAATGAATGTGATGTCCATACATATTTCATAAGAATATAAAATCTAGGTATCTTTACTAAGCACCTATCTTTGTTTTCTTTACAGCTAAAATCTATACGTTGTTTTACAAATGACTTTGTTGATTGGAACATGCTGGAGATACTGACCACATTCCAAATTACAATTACTCAGCACCTAAGTGAGGACATTTTCTTTTAAATATTATTCTCCCAATTATGAATATTCTTTTTCTCAAGGTTGATTGTCAAGTGTGCTATTCCCATGTTGCTATTGTTGTTTTTCCTAGCTGGTCTTTATACATGGTTTATCTTTTTCAAAAACATATAGGAATACAGATAAAGAAAAGACAGGGGCTGTGTCTATCCTTTTACTGCTCTACCCTCTGCATCCAGCACATGGCTTTGGCAAAAAATATCTATTGAATTAGTGAGTGAATTTACTGATTTAGGAGCTCAAGGCCAAAGTACAGGTTATAAAAAAATGTCCCTAAATCTATTGGCAGATGGCATTGGAAAGACCTATGTTCTTCTTCAGGGAAAAAGTAAATAAAAGTTACCCTTGGGTTTTTTTTGTTTTTTTTTTTTCCGTGTCCGGCAACTGATTGCAACCCTCAGTGTCGCGCTCGTACCGGACCGGGACCAGCAACGGGATCGCAACCCTCAGAGTTGCACCCGCACCTCGCTCAGCCAGTGAGCGGGAACCAGTCTGTATGTGGGATCCGAACCCTCGGCAGGAGCGCCACTGCGCTCCCAAGCGGCGCACTGTAGCAGTGCGCCACCGGGCCGGCCCTACCCTTGGTTTTAAGAAAAAAATCCATACAGTTCCATGTTGGAATAGAGGAAATGTAGTGTGGTTGCCATTGTCCTGAGCTAGAGGAAAGACCTTTAGGTGGTTTCATGAGAATATGGTGAAGATAGCATAAAAACCAGGTTGGAAAAGTCATAGAACTACACTGAAGGACCTTGGCTGGCCCTTGAATTAGCACATATGACCTTTTTTTTTTTTTTGTCTTTTGTCTTTTTCCGTGTCCAGCAAAGGATCGCAACCCTCAGTGTTGCCCCCCGTACCAGACCGGGGACCGGCAACGGGATTGCAACCCTTGGTGTTGCCCCCGCGCCTCGCTCAGCCAGTGAGCGGGAACCGATCTGTATGTGGGATCCGAACCCTCGGGCGGGAGCGCCGCCACGCTTCCCAAGTGGCGCACTTATCCAGTGCGCCACTGGGCCGGCCCCACATATGACCTTTTGATGCCCAAACTACAAAGGCACTTTAAGAAACAATTTAATCCAGTATTAGGTGTCAGCATGCTCGACTCAGGATGGCAGTTGGAGTCTCTCTACTACCCTCAGCCTGTGTCTCTCAAATCACACCCATACCCTCTACTCAGGTGTGTGAGAACTTGGCCACAGAGTCTATGTGCCAATTCATTACTTCCAGCACTGGGACCCCTTCTCTCACCAGGAATGGGCTAAAAGAGCACTTACTACTAATGATTTTCATTATCCTGGGAAAACATGACTTTAAATAATAAAATTTTGGGGACTTCAGATGAATAAGATCTTTGCTATCATAACTAAGATCTCTATATTTGGCAGATAAAAAGGAACTTTGAAATAACAGAATTTTTCAAAGTGAAATGAATGAATGAATCAGTTAGTGTACAGAAGGACAAAAAAAAATTGTGCTTTACGTAAATAGTGCTGAGAGATGAGGCAGCCCACTTCCAGCATGAAACTGAGAGAAGTTCCTCATAGCAACTTTAGAAAATCACTGTTCTGCGTGTGCTTTCATTATTTAGTTTAATTAATTAGAGTGGATTTCTAGATGATCAGGAAATTCTATTTTCACAAATTAGTAGAATACATATCTCAATCCAACATAAAATCTATAAGATGATTATTAGGTTGTAATGTTAATTTCAGATTCTCTATGCTTCCACACTCCTCCATGATTCTAATAATAATAGAAACTGCATTTTGCCAATTGAGACACTGCGCTAAACCCTCTTTTTGTCCTCCCCACAGTCTCTCCTGACTTAGAGACTATCTTAATTAAACCATTGAGGAAAACAAAGCTCAGAAAGATTAAATAACTTGCCCAAGTCACACAGCAATGAGCAGCAGAACCAGTGCTGAAAATGAGCTTGGTTTGACATGACACCAAAGCATATGTTTTTTCTTTATGCTCTGCTGTTTCAGCATAGATACTTTCCAGGAATTTATTGTAGGCATTTTTGTAATATTCTGAAACATGCTGGGCAGAGATGAAAGAAGAACGTGTGCCACAAAAGTGTGAGGACATAGCACCAGAGTAAGATGATTTGACTTTTAATGCAGCTATGCTGTGACACAGAGAGCTTGCCAATTCATACTTGTTAGTATTTCCATGTAATAGCTTCATAGCACTGCTTTGTTGAGCAGGCAGATAAAAAAGGGCCTTTTCTGTGTATGTAGAGTAAAATAAAATGCCTTACAGTTAAACTGATGTAACCCTGAAGAGGAGCGATGCTCTATTAAACACCGGACTTAGTGGTTAAACATAATGAGTCCTTTTTCTTTCTCTACATTTATAAACTAGTAAGCACACTGGTAACCTGATAAACTGGAAATCCTCACCCCCCACGGTCTGGTAAAGGAAAACAAACAGTCTTTATAAATAAATTAAAATTCTAACTAAAAAGCTAATTATAAGTGTATTTGTTTTGTTGGAGGTAAGGCACATCTATTATCATAAAGATAATTAACTCAGTCTGACAGATCTAATAAAAGGACAAGTTTAGCACTGGCTTAGCCGGAAGCCAAAGACAAGCAATTTTTATAATTACTAGTTATTGTAACTGGGCTCAGAGAAAATGGTTTGTGATATTTAAACAGTAATGTTAATTTGCATTTAGACCTGCCCTTTTTTTTTTCCCATAAAAGAATAAGTAAAAAACTGGATTAAGTACAAGAAACTTCAATAACTAAAATATTTTTAAATATATAAAAGCATCCAGAATGAAAATCTCTTCATCTATAAACTCAAGAACTTCTCTGAACAGATAATGAATGCCCTTACAAGGTAAATGTCTTAACAATCAGCAAACAGTTAAATAACTTAGCCTGACTTTCCAATGCATAAGAGGGAGATATGCAATCTACAATAATGTAATTACCCTGTTTCATTCTCCTTTTATAGATATGCATGGTTATGTCTACCGTTGACTATCTATTGAATTGAAGAGATTAAAAAATAATGATAGAATAAAGAGCACTGCAAATAGGCAGGCAAGGATACCGACTTTGTAACCAATTACTTGCACTGTTAGAGAAGAAGAAATAACAGGAAAGGTAGCAAGCAAAGGAGATGAATGATTTCTATTGTCACCTGGCAGCTGCCCTTTAACTAAAGCTTGTCTCAACATTTCACACCAGACTCCTTCCTGGAGCAAAACAAATCAACCTTTTTAAGAGTGGAAGTTACTCTTTAACTGCTCCTATAATAAAGGCTGTAGAAATAAGTAATAACCAGTGTCAGAACATAGGTTTGTAATACGCTAAGAAAAGCACTTTAAGGGAAAATACCTGTTAGTCAAGTACACATTTTATGTTCTACAAATATGGTGATAGAATCAGCTCATTACATTTGGTAAATATGTTGTATAATTTCTCCATACAATGCCCCATCCATGCTCCTGTTACCAATGTGAATGTTTAACCCATCAGCCTAACTAATTGCATTACCAACACTTGTAAAAAAAAATGCTGACAAAATATATGGCAAATGGTCTTTTTCCCTGCACTCGCCAGGTCTCTGGAATCTAGTTTATTTCTTCACATTTTACTTGGCTTTCCTTTGTTTTAATTTTTTTTTTTAATTTTCTGAGATATTATGATTGGGAATGCAAGTTTGAAAACTCTCTTATATTCAGCTTTGCACTAAGGAATTGCACTCTTTAAAGAAGAAAAAGTAAAATGGCAATCCTGTGAAGGATGAGCCTCTGTCCCAGTCCTGGCACAGCAACATTCTTCTCCCATCTCCCTTCCCATTTATTTCTCAGCCCTAACCTTTAATGCTCTCTGCTCATATATTTACTAGATATATTTTCATTACATGCCTTTGCCATTTTCAACTAATACTCATTAATGTAAGAGGTTGTGAGATACATGCTCAGTAAAAAGAAAACAAATGAAGTAGAGTTTCTCCCTTCAAGGATTTCAGGTCTACAGTTTGAAACCAACATAGAATTAGACACTCATAACACAGTGTGAGAAGTGCTACTAGTGGTAAGTATAGAGAGCTAAAGAAAAAAGAGCATCAAAGCCAGGCTTATAAACAGTAAATTGATCTAGAAATAATCCTAAGAGAAAGACTTTAAAAACATTCCTGGAAGATGGGTAGAGGGAAGGAAAAGGACGGGGTCTGTAGAGGGAACAGCACGTGAGTGAGAGAGAATGAGATGATTAACAGGCACCTTGCCAGTGTCTATTTATTCCTCCAGATTGAGCCCTGTCTAGCTCTAGCTGTCTCAAATTAAGATTAGACAGATAATCGGAGATATTTTATGCATTTGTACGCTTCTATCCTTTTTCCTTTTGATTCCAACTTTTTAAAAATCAAGCACCATACCCATTAATTCAGTTACAGAACAAGAATCTACAAAGCAGGCACCAACATGCTGTGGGATACCTGCTAGTGAGATCTCAGGATAACAGAAATTTAAAATATTGAAATATTCCATAGCACCAGTGGGCACCGCTTTAGGCAATGAATTCTTACTCTTAACAGCCTTCTCACTGCCACAGTGTGGTAGATTGGAAGCATTAAAAATGAAGTCTTAAGATTTTATAATATAAGGAAGTAGGTCTCCAAAGTTATGGGTTTTCACATAATTTCTCTTTAATCAGATATCTGTGAGGTACCCAAATGAACTGATTCTATACTTTTTCAAGGTCCCATTCCAGGTCATTGCTGGGAATGTACCAGTGGCAATGGAGCTTGAGAGATGGGGAAAAAAACTGACAGAATAGGTGTCTCCAATCTTTGTCCACATGTGGGTGGGCAGAACACATGCTCCATTTCTTCTGATTGCCAGGGGTCACTGTGTAAAGGCAGGGTTCATCTGCCTGGAATTGAAACCAAATTGACTATTATTTATATAGTCCCAGGTAGGAGTACATAGCTTTTAGGAGCAGGGAAAAGCTGCTGGGAGATGAAGGGAGGAAAATCTTTGTACTGATTATCCACATCCTAGTCTTGCAAGTACAGCATAATAAAGAACAAATATAAATAAGATAACACAGACTAGGCAGGAGGTCACAGTATTACTAGAACACTTCACTGAAGATGTGTGGCTGGGAGCCTTGAGTTTGCAAAATGAGAAGATGGTAGACTCGATGCAATGGATTGTCAAGTTGTTTCATGACAAAATGTCACACTTGGAGGAAGTTCTGTCTCATTACCTGAGAGTGGAAAAATAAGCAAAGAGAAGAAATAGAGGCTTCAGATAGGCAGAAAGAGAGGAGAGATACATTGCACACAGGTCCTGACTTTTTCTGAGAGACTATGCTTATTTGTTTATTTTGTCATTGAACATAGAGTGTAGGTGATTGAACTAGACCTTAAGCACTGAATCAGGAAAAAAAAAATACTATATGCGTGAACATATAAATGGTTTCTTAAAAATTTCTCTTAGAAATTCATTTGTGAACATAATGGTTAGAAGAAAATCTGGAAGAGTACGAGCAATACTGAAATTTTACTGAAGCCATTTCATCCTCATTTTCACTGCCGTATAATTGGTGGGGTTCTCAGAAAAGAGGTTTGATTGTTTTAATTGTGAATCATTAGTGGAATCAGTCACAAGAGGTGGGGCAAAACTGCCTACTTTAACTGTTATAGGAAGGCTGTGCATTTTTGTTATCACCCATAATTTCTAGCACAACAGGCCTGTTACATAAAGCTGCACAGAATAACTGTGCAGTTCCTCTTCAGCTTTTAATGCAGGTCAACTTGTGGCTCGTAAAAGAGTGGCTGTGTCCCTTTAAAAACATTCTCTGAGTTCTGGTGCGTAATTAATCACAGCAACAGATGCAAAATGTATTGTTTCCTTGCTGAGAATAGCATGTTTTCTTTGCTTATGAATTGATCCCTTAAACATTCCTCATGGGAATATATTTTTCCCTTCGAATGCAAACTGACTTTAAACTACAGATGTGCTAATCTATCTGTAGGAAGTTCCAGGGCTCATCAATTTGTGGGATGCATAGGTATTCATCTACTTCAGATGGAAAACTGAAAGAAGGGACAATTAATTAAGTCATTCTGCAGTTATTTTTCAAAACTGAAATATAAACAGTGTCAGGAAAACCCCAAGGCTTCAGAGTTTGGATTTGGTTTGAATAAGCATCTGAACTTTTGCAAATTGAGTTGATTTGAGGAAGAATAAAAATACTGTTTTGCATTAGAAAATGTGTGCTCTATACCTCTCATATGGGGCCTATCATGTTCAGCCTTCAGTTTAACGCATGTGTGTAACAGTGTGCATCTTTTTGTGTGTTTGTGGGTATCTGATTTCCTCTATTTGATTGCAAGGGCCTCTAGAAAGATGTTGTGTCATACATCTCTCTAAATGCTGCTCAGTGCCTACTCTAGTATCTGCCATGGCATGCAAGTCATCCATACCTTACATTTTTAATAAAACATTCATTCTTTATTCACTTGTTACCAAACACTAACTGATCATCTACTAAGTATCATCCCCAGGCTCAGAGGACTCACAATAAACGGGCATTTATAATCATTTAGAGATAAGTAAATGATATTTTTCCAATGTTGGCCTTCTGGTTCTACAAACTAATGAGCTTTTGAAAAGAAACATTCCCATAATTACATTCTCTGAACTGTGCCCATAATTCTTCTTGAAAAGTTGGCGGGATATAAATATGAAGCAGAATATTAGTAGAGTTATCCATGAAATATTCAGCAAAAATATATTGAAAATATACAAGATCCAAAGGGCAAAATTCAGTCTGTTGGTATCATACCTGATAGAGACTTCAAAGAAAGCAGCCAGCAAGATCCTTCTAAAATGCTTGTTTAATTAGTTCATTAACCAGCTTAGAAATAGTGAAGTCGGGACTCCTCAGCACAGCCGATGTGGCTCCACACTCTGGTGCTTCCCTTCGGCCTTCCTCATCTTCATTTTTCCCATTATCTTCTTTATGTTGGGCATTCCGAGTGCCCTCTAGTTAATGCCTTGGAGATATTAAATTCTTTCTTACCTCTGGGCCTTCACATATGCTGACGTGTTTGCCTGGAACCTCCTCCTCTCCTATCTTAATGCCCTAATGCTATTACCTACCTACCCCTCAAGCCTTCACTTAAACTTCCCTCTGAACATCCTACGCGTCTACAATTGTAATTTTCAATGCATATGAATTTTGATTTAGGGTCTATCTTCTCTGATAGACTGTGAGCTCCACACAGGTAGGATTATGTCACTAGCAAATGGCATGGAGACTGGTACTTAATATACCCTTAGTAAGTATTTGTTAAAGTAATAAATTAATAGAGAATTACATATTCTATTCTCAAATTTCCACAGAATTATTATACAACAAATTACATTTAACATTGCAAATATAATAAACACATTTGAAATTCTCTTTTATTCAGAAAATGCTTCAGCATTTCTCAGTGACCTGTGGGTCATTGCTTTGAATGGAAATAATAATTTTACCACAGACACAGTGCAATAGTAAAAAAAAAGTTTCTGCCTGAATAAGTGAAAAATACATTTTTATTTCTTATTCCTTAAATACAATATTTCAAAATATGAAGTTGTTAACTTTCAGTATTATCACAGTGAATAGAAGAAAAATATCATCTTCCATTGCCAATTATCAGAAACTATGTAGTTATTTTTTGTTACTACTTTCTGATGACAGCTGTTAGGTAACTTATAATATTAATTGAGGCAAGAATGTCTTTATGTGGTTCGCCCTGGTGAGATGGGAAAGAAAAAAAAAAAATGTAACAATTCAGCATCTGAAGGCCTGTGTTCAAAATCTGACTTTTTGACTTTCAAATTCTGGACAAGTCATTTAAATTCTTAGTGCCTCTGTTTTCCTCATTTCTATAATGGAAATAATATAAAATATTTCACAAGATCAATTCAACAATTTTTATTTAGAAACCACCATATCCTTGAAATAAATCAGATATAACCAATTACAGAATTTATATTTTAGAAGAATGTCTGGGTAAGCACATGTAAATGCTAAAGTACTATACAAATGCCAAGGTGGTTTTTACCAGCTTTGATTGCTGATTTTCATCCCTGATTCTTGCAACCTTAAAAAAAGTTTAGTTCTATGAGTGAGACCTAAAGAAACTGCACCTGTGATGTTTAGTGATAACATGGCCCTGGAGTATGGAGAGAGTAAATCTATTGCCAAATAATTTAATTTATAGAAGACATAGAGTTGACCCACCTTAGTTGACATATATGAGTATTTGTGGAAAAATCAGGACACTTTAATGGTGTCCCAAAATATGAGTGGTGTGCTAGTCAGTGGTTAATTTCCAATATATGTCCACTGTCAACAACCTCCCTTGTTCAAATGTTCTCTGAGTTATAGCTTTATAAATTCATGGGTAAATCAAAACAAAGCAAGTTATGTAGCATATTAAATTAAGAAAGCTAAATTAAGTCTAGTGTAGTCAATTTTTATTTTAAGAAATGTAAGTTATTTTGGAAAGCAATGCATTACATTGTAAAAAAATAGTGAGGATTCTGGAGACTTCTTAGGTTCAAATCCTGATAATGCTACTTGTTATATTGTTATTATTACTGAAATATTATTATTCTTGATGGTCGTATAGTACAAAAACACAAAGTATTCCCACCCTTAGTGTGTTTGTGGTGATAAGAACATGTGATGAAATTCAGGGATCTCACAGGGAAAAGGGTCACTTTAAAACCCAATTGAATGACCAGATTGAGTTTCCCTACTTCACGTGAGTCACTTTCTATATTTTTTATTACCCCAAACTTAAAAGAAGGGCTTCCAGCTTCTGAGGGGGTGGTTCCAGCATGAGCCAGTAGACCATGATTGAGAACTCTTCCAAAGAAGAGTCATTTGAAAAACAGAGACCTCAAAACATCCCTAAGCAGTAAATCATGGCTTCTGATGGGGACTTAAGAGTCTATCTTTTAAATATTTCAGATACTTTTTATTCTACATTCTCAC
Source organism: Galeopterus variegatus (assembly GCF_000696425.1). NCBI lineage: Eukaryota > Metazoa > Chordata > Mammalia > Dermoptera > Cynocephalidae > Galeopterus > Galeopterus variegatus. The sequence goes on from NW_007728320.1 coordinate 147,168, forward strand.
AGGGAAAAGGTAAGAAAAAATTAAGAAGAGCTGAAGTAAAAAGAGAAGAGATGAGAATGGAGGTGTCTTGCTCTTATAAAACTGATTTTTTTAATTAAGAAAGTAATATAAACATATTATGAGAATATAAATTTGTATTAATAAAATAATAACTATGACCATCAACCCCTGCATACATGTCGTATCTTTTCTTCTCCCCTTAGATCAGCATTGTTATCAGCCTAGGGTAAATTCTTCTATATTTGTTATAGATTGAATGTCCCCACCCCACAACCTTACTGAGGCTTAAATTCTCACTGTAACTGTTGAGGGTGGGAAATCCTATTATGGTAATTGAAAGGTGGGGCCTTGAAGAGGTGATTAGATTACAGGACCATGCCTTAGTGAATGTATTAATAATGGTGGTCAGGGAAGTGGTTCCGAGGGCTTTAAAAGGAGAGTGAATGAGGAGCTATCTCTCTCTGTGCTGCACCATTTTCTGTCATGCGTGACCCCTGTGTTGCTGTAAAGCCACCACCAAAGAAAGCCCTCACCACAAGTGTTCCCTGGGCTTTGTACTTACCAGCCTCTGAAACTGTAAGCAACAAATTTCATTTTCTTACAAATCACCCAGTTCCAAGTATTTTATCATAACCAACAGAAAGGGACAAGTACAAGCATCAAAAGTAAGTGTGTACATACATTTATCTATATGAACACTTGTCATTGTTTGTAATTACAAACATGAGAGTATATATATATATATATATATATATATATATATATATATATAACATATTATATATATATAACATATTATATATAACATATTTTATATACATACATATATATATATATAAAACATAGTAACTATTTTCTCTCAAAATTCTTATTGACATCTTTTCAGGTCAGCAAATACTGATCTAACTCAACAATAACTACATTGTATTTCATAGGACAGATTTACCACAATTGGTTCAAACATCTCTCTATTGATGAACATTCTGGTTGTTTGTAGGTTTTCATATTGTTGTTTCACTGTGTTTGTTTGTTTGTTTTACCACCACACTCTGGCAATATAAATCTATGTACATTTGTATATAGTGATACAGTAATTTTATTTCTATAACATAAATTCCTCAAAAATAGATGCAGTGTTTAAGAGTATGTACCTTTTCAGTTGTAAAAGATAATGAGAAGATTATTTTCTCCCAAAACCTATAAAAAGTCACATTCTAGACAGAAATGTGTGAGAGAATATGTTGGCACCTATCTTCAGAGGTACTGGCTATTATTGCTCTTGTTAATTATGGCCAATCCAATGGGTGAAATACAGCATCACATTATTAATTTAAGTTGTATCATCATGATTCCTAGAGATTTTAAAAATATTTTTGTAAGTTTTTTTTAACCAAATGTATATCCTATTTTTAAAATGTCCCTAATTGGATCTATGCACATTTTAAAGATTTTTTAAGGTATGATTAAGGCTTACAGAAGAGTTGCAAAAATAGTACAGAGAATTGCTGTATACCCCTCAGTCAGCTTCCACTAATATCTTACATAAGCCCAAACGATATTTAGAAATTAACCTTGGTACAATACCATTATCTATTCTACAGCCTTTATTTAGATTTTGCCACTTTTCCCACTAACGTTCTCTTTCTATTCAAGAATCCAATTCAGGATTCCTCATTGCACTTAGCCATCACATTCTTAGTCTCCTCCAGCCTGTGATAGTTCCAAAAGCTCTCCAAAACCTTGACACACTGAAGAATATGGTCATTTATTTTGAAAAATGTCCCTTAATTTGGTTTTGTCTAATACTGTTTCATGATTAAATGGAGGTATGCATTTTGGGGAAGAATATCAAAGAAATGGTGTGTTCTCATGTGTCATCATGTCAGAGGGCACACAGTGTCAATATGCATCACTTTTGATATTAACACTTTACTTGGTTAAGACAATAACCCCTAGGATTTTTAAAGTAAAGTTATTTTTATTTTGTTAGCAGTACATATTTTGAGGGAAATAACTTGAGACAATTCAAATATCCTGTTTCTGCTACTGATTTTAGTAACCATTGGGGAATAATGTCTATAGCAATTACTACTGCTGTGTTCTAATGATAATTTAAAATTTATCTTATTCCTTTAATATTTACTAATGAGAATTATTCTGTAAGGAAGAGTTATTTATTACCCATTCATTTATTTATTAATGTATTTATTTACATCTGTATGGAATTTTGGATAATTTTTTTTTATTTTAATACTATCATTATTATTATTTTTATTTATTTATTTATTTATTTATTTATTTTTTTGCTCAAATTATTTCAGCCTTGGGCATGGAAAACTTATTTAGGTAGCCTCCTGTGCTCTGTTATCCTGCCCACATATGTTTAAGCATACCAAGACACCTGTTGCTTATAACAGAAATATCTGAAACTGGGTAATTTGTAAAAAAACAATATTTATTGCTTGCAATCTCAGAATCTGGGAAGTCCCAAGTCCAGGGAACATATCTGGTGAGGACTTTCTTTGGTGGTGACTTTAGTAACAAAGGGTATCATATCACATGGTGAATATGGCAGAAATAAGAGAGAGAGAGAGCACTTCTCATATGCTGTCCTATTAAAGCCATCAAAACCATGCCCATGATCACTATTAAACCATCAATGGATTAATCCATTCACTAGGGTATGATACTCACAATCTAATCACCTCTTCAAGACCCCACCTTTCAATTACCATAATAGGATTTTCTACCTTCTTAACACTAATCCACAGAAAGTCTTGTTTTGCGTTTTTTCTGCCCCACCTCTATAATCCATCAGTGTCCTAAGAACCCTGTTTTATTACGTTGAAGAATGGTATTTAGAAACCAATATCCGGACATTAGTTGTATTCAGTGCTAATGAGTATGCCAACACTTTTAGTCCATTTTAGTAGACAGAGCTAGGAATTGCAGTCATGCATCACTTAACAATGGTGATACATTTTGAGAAATGCATCATTAGACAATTTTGTCATTCTACAAACAATAAAGTGTACTTAAACAACCCTAGAGGGTAAGGCCTACTACGCACCTAGGCTATACAGTACACCCAATTGGACCACCGTTGTATATATGGTCCATCATTGACCAGAACATGGTTATGTGGTGCGTGATTGTATATTTATATACTGTAGAGCAACTTATGTATGCACACACACACACACACACACACACACACACACACACACACACAAATCAACATTTATTTCTTTCCATATCTATGTTTAAGAGAGAAATCTGCCTAAATTGATTCAGTTGATTCCAGCCCAGCACTGCAGGGCTTATTCTAACTTACCTCATGTCCTTAGTTGTATTTTCTTCCTTCAATTGTGAAAAACTTGTTTCTTTTTATCTACAAAATATTTACTTATTTGTTCAAACCCAGCATACAAATAAAGTAGTTTTGGACTTGTGAAATTATATCCTTGTGAGACACAAATTTGCGAACTGAAATACAGTGTTTGTGCACAACTATTTTTGCCATTAGCCCTATAGTATCCAGTCAAAACACTATTACCAACATTTCTTAAGATAGCTTTTTCTCCCCCACCTCCTTCAGTATGGTGATGTGATTCATATGTGATTCAGCTAGATTTGCTCATTTCAGTCTGCATTTCATCTTTCTCCACATCCTGGTTGATTTTTAAAATTTATACAGGGTAAAATTTATTCTTGGTGCAGATCTGTGGGTTTTGACACATGTATACAGACATATATCCATGACAATGCCTTCATAAATAACATTTGCATCACATCCAAAATTCCCTTATACTGACCCTTTCTACTCAACCACTCCACCAATCCTCCAACTACTGGAAGCCACAATTTACAACTGAAGAACTGCTTACCATTTCCACAAAACAAGGAAACTTACAACAGTTATACCCATTGCTGACTATATTAATTACTTCTTGAATGCATTTGCAGTCCATTGAATGTTCTGTTAACTAAACATTCGATTGTGAATGCAGCTTCTAATATGTATATAAAATGAGAACGGAAAGAAAGAAAAAATTAGATGCAAATAAACACATGCATATGGCAAGGAAGAAGAAAATATGCACAGTTACTACAGTTCTTTTTTTAAAAACATAATTGTTTACAAGGCCTTAATTGATACTATGGCATTCTTCTTCCACTATTAATTTCACATTTCCATTGTCCTCAGCCAGAACCACAGTTTCTCAGGGTGCTTTACTTAGTGGAGTTACAAAATTTTTCATTTCTGAAAAGTCTGAAGGCTTAATCATTCTTTTGCTGTTGTTCTTGTTGCAGTATTTTTCCATTAACTTTTACTATTGTGCATGAAAATATTAAGAGTTGCACCAGAGAATACCTTGGGTTGCAGACATAGGTCTCTTTTACCCCATAGTTTAGCATCAGCCCAATTTCCCCTTGGTAATCAAAATATCTCACTATAGGCAGTGCAGTAACTCATATTTTTGTTTTTTCCCTGTTTTTTTAGTGGCATAACAAGCCCCAAATAGTTTTCATCTCCCAAGATATTAACAAAATTGATAAGCCAATAGCCAGGTTAACTAAGAAAAAAAGAAGATAGCATTCATTAATATCAGAAATGAGAGAGGTTCCATCACTACTGATCCCACGGACATTAAAAGGATAATAAACACATATTATAAACAACTTTATGCTTACAAATTAGATATCTCAAAAAAGTCTTCCTATCCATGTGCATGGAATACTCTCCATTTTTTTAGATCTTTGATTTTTTTTCATTACAGATTTTTAGTTTTTCTCACGAAGATCTTGTAAGTACTTTGTTAGAATTATAGCTAAGTATTTAATTTTATTTGTTCTACTATAACTAGCATTGTGTTTTTAATTTAAAATTGCAATTGTTCATTGCTGGTCCCTAAGAAAGCAGTTAACTTTTATATTTTAATCTTGCATCCTGCAATCTTCTTATACTTGCTTACTAGTTCCAGGATTTTTTGTTGTTGTTGTCGTTGTTGTTGATGATGATGATTGGGATTTTCTACATAGACAATCAGGTCATCTAAAAAGAAAAGATAGTTTTATTTCTTCCTTAATCTGTGTACCTTCTATTTCCTTTTAATGTCTTATTTCATTAGTTAAGACTTCCATTATATTGCTGAATAAGAGTGGTGAGAGGGGATGTCCTTGCCTGGTTCCTAACTTTAGCAGAGGTGTATTTTTTTTTTTTAAATCATTAAGTGTGATGTTAACTGTAGGGGTTTTTTTGTAGATATTCTTTATTAAGCTGAGAAAGATCCCTTCTATTCTTAGTTTGCTGAGCATTTTTATTATGAATGGGTCTGGATATTGTCAAATACTTATTTGTGATGGATTACATTAGTTAATTTTCAAATGTTGAGTAAGACTTGAATACCTGGAATAAATCCTACTTGATTGTGGTGTATAATTCTTTTTATATGAATTTGCTAATAATTTGTGAGGATTTCACATTTAAGTACATGAGAGAAATTTCATCTTTAGATTTCTTTTCCTATTATGTCTTTGTCTTATTTTGGTATTAGAGTAATGATAGCCTCATGGAATAATTTTGGAACTATTACCTCTGCTTCTATGTTCTGGAAGAAGTTGTAGAGAACTGGTATAATTTCTCACTTAAATGGCTGGTAAAATTCACCCCCATCTGGGTCTGGTACTTTCTGTTTTGTAAGGTAATTAATTATTGATTCAGTATCTTTAATAGATATTTGCCTAATTATATTATCTATATCTTTTTGTGTGACTTTTAACAAATTTTATATTTCAAGAATTTGGACAATTTCACCTAAGTTATCAAATTTGTGGGCATAGACCTATCTATAATATTCCTTTTTTCTTCTTTTAATGGTCATAATACCAGTAGTTATGGTCCATCTTTCATTTCTGACATTAGTAATTGCACCATCTCTCTTTTTTTCTTAGTTAAGCTGGCTGCATGTTTATCAATTTTATTATTAAAAAACAAACAAACAAACAGCTTTTGGTTTCATTGATTATCTTTATTGGTTTCTTGCTTTTAATTTTACTGATTTCTGCTCTATATTTTATTATTTATTTTCTTCTGCTCATTTTGGACTTAATTTGCTCTCCTATTTCTAGTTTTCTAAGGTATAACCTTAGATTATTTTAGCTAAATATGTAGGAGTTAAAACTATAATACCCTTAGAAGAAAACACTGGGTTAAATCTTCATGACCTTAGACTTGGTAAAGAATTCTGAGACATGACATCAATGTTAAAAGCAACAAAAGAAAAAAAAAGGCAAATTGAGCTTCATAAAAATGTAAAACTTTTGTGCTGCAAAGAACATCATCAATAAAGTAAAAAGACAACCACATAATGGGAGAATATATTTGCAAATTATATGTGTGATAAGAGACTTGTATCTGGGATAAATATACCACTTAATAATAGAAGGACAGAAACTCAGTTTAACAAATGGGTAAAGGATCTAAGCAGACTTTTCTTTAAATGGCCATCAAGTATATGAAAACATGCCCAACTCATTAATCATCAGGGAAATGAAAATCAAAATTACAATGAGATACCACTTCACAGACACACTAGGATGGCTAGGATCAAAAAGACAGACAACAACAAGTGTTGACAAGGATAAAGAGAAGTTGGAATTTTCATACACTGCTAGTGGAAATATAAAATGGTGCAGCCACTGTGGGAAACAGCCTTTCAGTTCCTTAAAAAATTGAACATCGAGTGACCATATTACTCAGCAATTCTACTAGACGTATACCCAAGAGAAATGAAAATATGTATTCACAAAAGAACTTCCTTAAGAATATATAAAACAGCATTATTTATGATAGCCAAGAGACTGAAACAACCTGAGTGTACATCAACAGACAAATGGGTAAACGAGATGTGATATATCCATACAATAAAATAGTATTTCACCATAAGAATAAAGTACTGGCACATGCTACAACCTGAATGAACCTTGAAAACATTATGTTAGGTGGAAGAAGCCAGTCACAAAAGTTCACATATTATATGATTTCATTCATATGAAAGCCCAGAATAGGCAAATCTATATCAGGGCTGGGGGAGGGAAGGTGGGATGAGGAGACAGGCAGGTGATAGCTAAAGGACATGAAGTTTCCTTTTGAGGTGATGAAACTGTTGGAAAATTGACTGTAGTGATGTTTTCTCATATCTGTAAATACTCTAAAATCTATTGAATTGCATTCTTTACATGAATGAATTATATGTTATCTAAATTGTATCTCAATAAAGCTTTTTAAAAAAATTATATAGAGTAAAATTCATTCTTGGTACAGTTTTGTGGGTTTTGACAAATGCATACAGGCATATATCCATTACCAATTTTCTGAAAGAGTTTGAGGAGGATTGGTATTAATTCTTCTTTAAGTATTTGGTAGAATTAACCAGTGAAACCATCTGGTCCTTGGCTTTTCTTCTTGGGAGGTTTTTGATTACTAATTTAATCTTCTTACTCATTCTTGGTCTGTCCTATAAACTTAACCAAGGAGGTGAAAGACGTGTGCACTGAAAACTATAAAACATTAATGAAAAAAGTTAAAGAAGACACAAGTAAATGGAAATACATCTGTGTTCATCAATTGGAAGACTAATTATTAAAAATGGCCAACATCAAGGTTCAGGGTTCAATCCATGTACCTACCAGCTGTCAAAAGAAAAAAGAAAAGAAAAGAAAAGTCAAATCCATACTATTTAAAGTGATCTACATATTTAATGCTATTCCCATCAAAATCACAGTGGTATTTTTTACAAAAATAGAAAAAAAAATCCTAAAATTCATATGGAACCAGAAAAGACCCACAATAGCCAAAGCAGTCTTGGAAAAGAGCAAAATTGAAGGCATCACACTTCCTAATTTCAAAATATTTTACAAAACCACAATATTTAAAACAATTTGATACTGGCATAAAGACAGACATATAGACCAATGGAACAGAATAGAGAACCCAGAAATACAATAGTCATCTCTTATCCATGGTTTCACTTTCTGTGGTTTCAGTTAGCCACAGTCAATAGTGGTCCAAAAATATTAAATAGAAAATTCCAGAAATAAAAAATTCATAATTTTTAAATTTTGCACTGTCCTGAGTAGTGTGAGGAAATGTGCACCTTCCCACTCTGCCCTACCTGAGATGTGAATCATTCCCCTATTCATCATATCCATGCTGTATATGATACCTGCCTGTTAGACACTTAATATCTGTCTTGGTTATCAGATATTCAGATCTCAAGAAGAAGGGTACAGTACAATAGTTATTTTGAGAGAGAGCAACCACAGTCACATAACTTTTATTACACTATATTATTATGACAAGGGTGCCAAGAATACATAATGGGAAAAGGATAGTCTCTTCAACAAATGGTGCTGGGAAAACTAGATACCCACTTGCAAAAAAATAAAATTGGACCTTACCTTACACTACACACAAAAATCATCTCAAAATCGATTAAAGAATTAAACATGAGACCTGAAACTGTAAACCTACTAGAATAAAACATAGGGAGAAATTCTTTAATATTGGTCTTGACAATGATGTCTTGAATATGACATCAAAAGCACAGGCAATCGAAGCAAAAAGAGACAAGTGAGACTACACCAAAACTAAAATCCTCTGCACAGCAAAGGAAACAACCAACTGAGTAAGAAGGAAACATACAAAATGGAAGAAAGTATTTGCAAATCATATATCTTATAAGGGGTTAATATCCAAGAGATTCCTACAACTTAATAGCAAAAAAGCAAATAACCTGATTTAAAAATGGACTTGAACAGATAGTTCTCCAAAGAAGACATACAATTGGCCAACAGATATATGAAAATGTGCTCAATGTCATTAATAATAAAGAAAATGAAAATCAAAACCATAGGGAGATATCACCTCACATCTGCTAGGGTGGCTATTATTAAGATTACTCTAAGAGGTGTTGGCAAGAATGTGCAGAAACTGAAACTCTGCACGCTGTTGCTGCGAGTGTAAAATGATGCAGCCACTATAGACAACAGTAAGGGACATTCCTCAAAAAATTAAAAATAGAACCATCATGTGATCCAGCAATCCCACTTCTGGGTACATAACCAAAAGAACTGAAAGCAGTATCTTGAAGAGATATCTATACTCCCATGTTTACTGCAGCATTATTAACAATAGCCAAGATATGGAAACAACCCAAATTTCCATCAGTGAAAGAGTGGATAAAGAAAATGTATATACATACAATGAAATATTATTCAGCCTTAAGAAAGAAGGAAATTTGTGACAACATGAATAAACCTGGAGGAGATTATGCTAGTGAAATAAGCCAGTTGAAGAAGGACAAATACTGCATGATTCCACTTATATGAGGTATCTAAAATGGTCAAACTCATAGCAGAGAATAGAATGGTTGTTGCCAAGAGCTGGGGGAGGGAGGAAGGAGATATTAGGAGTTGTTGTTCAATGGGTATAAAGTTTTAATTATGCAAGATGAATAAGCTGTAGAGATCTACTGTACAACATATTGTCCATATTTAACAATACAGTATTGTGCACGTTAATACTTGTTAAGAGAGTAAATCTCATGTTAAGTGCTGTACAACAACAACAACAACAAAAACAAAGGAAAAAACACAAAGAAACATAAGGAAATTTTTAGAGGTAAAGAATATGTTTATTACTTTGATTTCGACAATGGTATCCTGGTTGTATGCATATGTCCAAACTTATCAAATTGTATACTTTAAACCTGCAGGTTTTTTTTTTTTTAAATATGCATCCTGAAACAATAAAACTCCTTAAAAAAAACATAGGGGAAACACTCCAGGAAGTAGGAGTGGGTACAGAATTCATGAATAAGACCCAAAACGCACAGGCAACTAAAGGTAAAACAAATGGGATTATATCAAACTAAAAAGCTTTTGCACAGCAAAAGAAATAATCAACAGAGTGGGAGAAAATATTTGCAAAATATACATTTGACAAAGGATGAATATGCAGAATATACAAGGAATTCAAACAAATTTACAGCAAAAAAACAAATAACCCAATTAAAAAATGGGCAAAGTAGCTGAACAGGCATTACTCAAAGGAAGATATACGAATGTCCAACAGACACATGAAAAAATGCTCAACATCAACATCCATGAAATGCAAATGAAAACCACATTGAGATACCATCTCACTCCAGTTAGGATGGCTAACATCCAAAAGACTGAGAATGATAAGTACTGGAGAGGTTGTGGAGAAATAGGAACTCTCATCCACTGTTGGTGGGTCTGCAAAATGGTGCAGCAGCCATTATGGAAAATGGTATGGAGGTTCCTCAAACAATTACAGATAGATCTACCATATGACCCAGTGATCCCACTGCTTGGAATATACCCAAAGGAATGGAAATCATGCTGAAGGGATACCTGTACTCCCATGTTTATTGCAGCTCTCTATACAATAGCCAAGAAGAGCTGGAACCAGCCCAAATGTCCATCATCAGATGAGTGGATAAGGAAACTGTGGTATATCTACACAATGGAATACTACTCTGCTATAGAAAAGAATGAAGTACTACCATTTGCAACAACACAGATGGATTTAGAGAAAATTATATTAAGTGAAATAAGTCAGGCACAGAAAGAGAAATACCACAAGTTCTCACTTACTTGTGAGAACTAAAAAATAATAAATAAATAAACACACAAACAAATAAGGAGGGGAAGAAGACAGAATAACCACAAAAATTCCTTGAACTATTCAAGTCAAGTGAACAGATATGATTTGGGGGGGAAGCAAGGAGGTAGAGAGGAATAGGTAAAGGGGCATGATAATCAAGTACAATGTATTTTGAGAAGTAAAATTAACAATGTGGGGGGGGAGGGGAGGGGTTGGAGAGGAACGGGTAAGTGGGCATGAAAATCAAGTACAACGTATTTTGAGAAATAAAATTTAAAAAATTAAAAGAAAAAAATTGTGTTTTTTCGTATATCAATTATACCTCAATAAAAGCGTTTTGTTGTTGTTGTTTTGTTTTGTTTTGTTTTTAAATAACTCCATTCTCTTCCAGTTTTCTAGAAGTTTTAAAAATCAGGAATGGATGCTAGGTTTTGTCAAATGCTTTTGTTCTGCATCAATTGAGATGATACTATGTTTTTTTCTTCATTTATCTGTTAACATAATGAATTATGTTGATTAATTTTTGAATAGTGACCCAGCCTTCCTGGGATAAACCCCACTTTTTCATGACATATCTTTTTATATACTTCTAGATTCAGTTGGCTAATATTTTTCTTGAGGATTTTTGCATCTTATTTATGAGGAATATTGTTCTGTGCTTTTCTTTTCTTGTAATGTCTTGCTTTGGTTTTGGTAATATGAGGGTACTTCAAAAAGTTCATGGAAAGACTTGTATTATCTTTTAATTCTATTTTCATGAGGTTTTTGAAGAACCCTGGTAGTGTAACCGCTGGCCTCATGAAATGAGTTGAGAAGTCCTCCCTCCTATTTTCCAGAACACATTTTGTAGGATTAGTTTTGTATTTTTCCCTTTTTTCCTTAATATTTAGTAGAATTTACAAAAGCAAAGATCTGGAAATGTACTTTTCTTTTTGGAAAAGTTTCAACTATGAATTCAATGTATTCAACTGGTATACAATTATTTGGTTATCTATTTTATCTTGAGTGACTTTTGGTAGTTTGTGTTTTTCAACGAATTGTGCTTTTACCCTAAGTTGAAAACTTATAGGAATAGAATTGTTTACATTATCTCTTTAATTCTGGTAACATCTCAGGGTCTGTGTTTCGAGTTGTTCATTTTATTTCTTTACTACTGTTAATGTCCTTGGGTTCTGTAGTGATATCCTCTCTTTCAACCCTGATATAGTAAATTGAGTTTCCTCACCTATTTCCTCAGACAGTTTGGCTACAAGTTTATGAATTTTATCAATTGTTTTGATTTTTATCTATTTTTTGTAATTTTTAACTTTATTTATTTAAACTTATTTATTTTTGTTCTTTGCCTGCTTTGGGTTTAGTTTGTTCTTTTTCTAATTTCTTAAGGTGGAAGTTTACATTATTTGACCCTTTTTCTATTCTATATGAACATTTAATGCTATAAATTTCACAGTAAGAATTTTTTGTAGCTACATACCACAAATTTGGATATCTTGTATTTCCATTTTTAGTCAATCTAAAATTTTTTTTATTTTCCTTGACACTTCCTATTTAATTAATGGGTAATTTACATATGCATTATTTAATTTCCAAATATTTCTAGTTTTCCAGCTATCTTTTTCTGTTATTTACTTCTAGTTTTACTCCGTTATTGCCAATAAACATACTTTGTATGATTTCTAATCTTTAAGTTTACTGGCCCAGAATACGGTCTGTCTTGATAAATGTCTTACGTACATTTGAAAAATAACTGTATTCTGATGTTTTTGGGTGGAATTGTCTATAAATGTCAAATAGGTGTATTTGGTTACAGAGTAATTCAGTTCTTTTATATTCTTATTTTCTATCTACTTGTTCTGTCAGTTACCGATACTGTCAATTACTGATGGATGCAGGACTGAAGGCTCCAACTATAATTTTGGATTTGTCTATTTTTCCTTTTAGTTCTGAGTTTTTTTTTTTTAATTTATATGGACTTTTACACTCTGCTAAGTGCATACACATTTAGAATTGTTTCATGTTCTTGGACAATTGACTGTGTTATCATTATGTAACGTTCCTCTTTATACAAGATAATAGTTTTTCTCCTGCAGTCTACTTTATCAACACTAATACAGCTACTTTCTTTTGGTTAAATGATTGCATGATACATATTTCTCCATCCTTTTACTTTTAACCTGTTTATTTATATTTAAATTAGTTAAAACAAATATTTCCCAAAAATTTTCTTATATTTTTACTGTTTTGTATTTTTATTGAAATCTTTAATTTATCTAATTTTTTTTAAGTATGGTATAAGGGTGTGGTCTTGCTTTGTCATCTTTCAAATGAATAGACAAGTTCATCAGCACTATTCATAAACCGTTCTTTACTGAGTGAAAGTATCTGGCACTCTTTTCAGGTATTGATTATTCATATATACACATGCTATTTTGAGCTCTTTTAACTACTTTCACTGATATATCCCATCTTTTCCTAGATCTTCTATTATTAGGTTTTTAAGACTTCCCAGTGAATAATTCCACAACTCCTTTTTTGTTATAAGGGAATTCATCGTCGTGAAAAGCTTATGACCAGAAAAATCTAAAATCAGAATCTCTCACGCTTCTATCCAAAAATCATTCAATTGTAAAATACCTCTCTCCCTTGGAAGCTGAGATAATCTGTTTACCTTCACCTGAACAAAAAGACATCTGCAGAGAAAAATATTACTTGTTTTGCTTAATGCTCATATTCCCATGTTATCCTGGAAGAAAAAAGATTGCATATGCAGTTGTGCTGGTTTTTATTTTTTCTGTCAAATTTCAATTGTGAAAATCAGAATCTTTTCTTCATCTAATTATTCAGAAACCAGGATTATAATATTCATTCACATACAGTTAACTTTATTCAGTGGGGTAATGCTTAATAAAGCTTTTTAATCATCTATCCTATATTTAGATATATCCTAGGATCTTTGAAGATGCAAAAAAAATGTAACACAATTATTTTGGTGTTTGTGCAATCTTGTTAGGTCACCCAACATAAACAGTAACATTTATCAGTAGTAATATAGGCAGTAAATGTCAAGTGCTCAATGAATGATTCAATTTATAAATGTTTGGGTGGGGTGGTACTCAAAAGAAACTGTTTATTTATTGTTTTTTTTTATTATTTTTTTTTCCTTTTTGTCTTTTTTCGTGACCGGCAACGGATCGCAACCCTCAGTGTTGCACCCGCACCGGACCGGACCGGCAATGGGATCGCAACCTCCGGTGTTGCCCCCGCATCTTGCTCAGCCAGTGAGCGGGAACCGGTCTGTATGTGGGATCTGAACCCTCGGCGGGAGTGCGCCACCGGGCCGGCCCTCAAAAGAAACTGTTTAAGGAGTCATGAACTTTTGGCACATGTTTATTTAATCCTTATAACTACCCTGTGACTAGGAATTAATATCCCTAATGTACTATTAAAGCAATCTGGAGGCTAAGAGAGGCTAGGTCTCATGGCTTAATTATTTGGACTATGGCTGGTTCCCATGGTAATCAACAGTGAAGGTAAGTATTATGGGCCTGTATTTGGAAATGTGGTCAGTGTAGATTTAATTAGTCACTCCTCTGTATGTAAGGGCAATGGGATTCAGAACCTCCTGTGGATACCAAAATCCATGGATGCTCAAATGTCCGATATAAAATGGCATAGTATTTGCATATAGCCTGTGCACATCCTCTCACTTACATTAAATAATCTCTAGATTACTTATAATAACATATATAATGCAACTGCTATGTAAATACTTATCATACTGTATTGTTAAGGGAATAATGACAAAGAAAAATTCTGTACATGTTCAACACAGATGAAGTTTTTTTTTTTTTTTTTTTTTTTTTTTTTTTTTTTTTTTTG
>NW_007728320.1:162921-170859 GCF_000696425.1 Galeopterus variegatus
AGGTCTGTATGTGGGATCCGAACCCTTGGCGGGAGCGCCACCGCGCTTCCCAAGCGGCGCACTGTAGCAGTGCGCCACCGGGCCGGCCCCAGATGAAGTTTTTTTTAACAAATGTTTTGATCCATGGTTTGTTGAATCCACAGGTGTGGAACCCTTAGATATGGAGGACCAATTATTAAAATAAGTTCATACTGGAGAAGAAGTGGACCCAGTCCAATATGAAGAGCCACATAAAGACAGGGACACACAGAAAGATGAGAAAATAAAGCCAGAGATGGGAGTCCTACTGCTGTAAGCCAAGAAATGCCAAAGATTGCCAACAAACCACCAGAAGGCAGGAAGAGGGAAGGAAGAATTTCCCTACATGTTCCACAGAGCACGGCCTTGCTGACACCTTAATTTTGGACTTCTAGTCTTTAGAACTGTGACACGATTAATTTCTATTTGTTGTTTCAAGCCACCTAGTTTGTAGTACTTTGTTATGGCAGCCATAGAAAATTAGTATAGCAAGTGGCAAGTGTTTAAGAATGTTATATTGGGAAGTGCGCTCTCAAGATTGTCACTTCATTTAGAGTGGATGCAGTAATGTGAAGCTGAGTAAGAAATGTATTATTGTAGGTCTCCAATATTAGGACAATGGTTAGATCACAGCAGTATATTTCAACCACATTGTACTATTCCCGGGGAGGATGATTAAGAAGTAAAGACTGGAGACTTTGAGAAAGGAGCTAATAAAGCTACCAGTTGGTCTGCTAGAGCCAAAAAGATGGCTTTCTATACTTAGGAAGAGAGAAACAGGTACAGGTAGTGCTCACTTGGCAGTGCACTGTAGCACTGCAAAAATGACCATGCAAGCTGAAACCAGGCAAAGCAATCTTTATAATCAATGGGAAAAAATTATGACTGTTTGGAACCTTTGAAAACTTTTATCAAAACATCAAAAAGTCTTTTACCATCTATTGCAGATGCATAAGGAAATTAGAAACACAATATAACTGATATTTATTTAGTACAGTGAAATTTAAAACACTGGAAAGATTGAGGATTAAAGTGTTTTACTTCTTAGTACCAAGATTAGTTTGAACAGTGCTTTCTTCTTCTTCTTGTAAAATTTAAGATATGAAGCAAACATCTCTTCTATGTGTTAGCTAATAGTTATTCACCTTTCCAAGAGTGAATCACCTTCCACCATTTTACCTTTCGCACCTTCATCATCATGAAATACTTTGAGAGTTCCTTTAATGTGAAGTTTTTCCCAGAATTACTTCCACTAGAATACGGTCATAGTTTTTGTCACGACCACTTTGTTCTTGTATGTTGGTAAGTTCACCTTTACTAATTTTCTCTAGCTTTGTATCTAGGATCTTCAAATGATTCCAGTTTCAATATTTCACACTCAGCTATTTCTTCTATAACTCCACTTTTACATTTGATTCAAATTTAACTTCCATCATTATCACTTTTCATTGCTTTGTTAAACTTTTATCTTTGTTGGCCAATTCTCTTTTGATCGTCCATTTCTGTAAAATGCCAAATGCTTTGAACTGAATGTTTATGTCACCTCAAAATTCATATGTTGAAGCCTAAAACCCCAATGTGATGGTATTTGGAGGTGGAGCCTTTGGGTGGTAATTAGATCATAAGGGTGGAGTCCTTACGAATGAAATTAATGTCCTTATAAGAAGAAACACAAGAAATATGATGCTCTCTGCAGTGTGAGGATATGAGAAACTGGCTGTCTGCAAAGAGGAGAGCCCTCACCAACCAGATCTGCTAGTGCCTTGATCTTGGACTTCACAGCCTCCAGAACTGTGAGAAATTAATTTCGGTGGTTGAATCTACCCAGTCTATGGTCTTCTGTTATAGCAGTCTAAACTAAGACAGCCACTTTATTACCTAGTTAGGCATGATGGGGTTAAGAGTATATAGTGGGGAATGAGGTGAGAGGAAGAAGTAAATGTACAGGACAGAGGTTCTCAAAGTGTGGTCATCAGACCAGAAGCATTGTTATTATCGGAGAACTTGTTAGAAATGCAAATCCCAGGCCCTACCCTAGACTGACTGAATCAAATACTTTGCAAATGGGGCCTAGCCATCTATTTTTAAATAAAGTTTCCAGGTGATTCTCATACTAGAAGTTCAGGATCTATTATCATAGAAAATATGAAGTTACATGGTGGAGAGTGAGGATAGAATGGGGTACACCTATCATTTTAGAGGAGAGAGAGAAATTTGCAAAAGAAATTCCTTGAAGTTCTATGAGTTAGGATTGTCTGCAGAGATGGCTGCTATATGGACAGGCTCATGCAGGTTTATACCAACTAGAAATACAAACTGATGGGAGATACCAGGATAATTTTCTGAAATCTGTGTTGTTTAGGTCATGGAAGATCACAGTTAATAGGGGACATTAACTGAGAGGCCACAAAAATCAAACTGTCAGTAATTGGCAGAGCAAAATTTTAAACTCAGGTCTTTTTGCCTTGAAATTTCATGCCCTTTAACTTCTACGACACTGTTTAATTCAATGTGGGATTATAGTGTGGGAAGCACCACACTATCATCAAGATCTTATTCATGGTTTCAAATTCAAATTTCACCATTTATTGTGTGTGTGGCCTTGGGGATAATAATACCTACTTTATGTAATTGTTGGAAGGATTAAAAGAGATAATGTAGGTAAAGTTCCTAGTCCAATAAAGAATATTTGACAAGAAATCAATCTGTTCCTAAATTTTCACATAGATTCTAATCTCCCAGTTTTACCACCCATTTTATAGTTATTTTATGCTTACAAATAAATAATGTAGGGTGGTAGGTATCTTTGTTTTGTCCACTGGTATAATCCAAGATCCTAAAATAGTGCCAGGAACACATTCATTCAAACTTGGTTGAATGAATGACTTCAATTATCATCTCAATCAAAATATTTAGTGTTGAACACGTGATTATCTCCTTACTGCTAAGTGTCTCCCAATATATTTTATCCATTTCTTCTATAGGAGAAGCCTCTCTGTCTTTGTTTATTTGTTTTGTTATCATAAAATATCTGAGACTGGGATGTTTATAAAGAACAGAAATTTATTTTCTTACAGATCTGCAGGCTGGGAAGTCCAAGATCAAGGTACTGGCAGGTTCACTGGTCAAGTGAGGGCTGCATCTCCCAGAGGAAAGAAACACTGCATCCTCACCTGCTGGAAGACAGAAGGGCAAGAGAGCCCAGTGCTATGCAAAGCCTCTTTTATAAACACCTTAATCCCATTCACAAGGGGAGGAACCCACATGACCTGAACACCTCTTAAAGGCCCCACCTCACAATACCTTCACATTGACCATTAAGTTTCAACACCTAAATTTTAGAGATGATGCACAAACCACAGCACTCTCTTTCAACTACATGAAACCAGGTAACTGAGTTTTGAATAGCGTGATATGAATGAAAATGTGTGTGTGACTCCTAAGCATGCCCTATCTCTTTGCCTTTCACAATAGCTAAAATATGGAGTTGGTGAGGTGCCACCTTGGAGCATGCAGATGAGAACAGCTTCACTTTGTGGGTGAGCTACAAGACAGAAGAATCCTGGGCATCTAAATGAATTTTTTGAGGAGAGATGCCATTCTATGTTGGACTTTTATGCATGAAAGATATAACCATTTAGAATGTTTAAGCTATTTTTGGTCTTGGTCCCATGCACCCAAATTTATAGTTATAAATGTACTTGTTTATGTCAAGGTGTCACTATTATTGTAGTCTCTCAGGTACCCAAACATTTCCCTCTTTCTTTGAAGGACCAGTCTTCACCTTCATTCTTTTAGTCCTAGTTCAAAGTCCTCATTCTCTGTAAAGACAACCCAGAGAATTTTCAAAGCATTAGAATGACTATTTGAGAATAAGAATGGTGTTTGCACAGGGTGCGATAATCCTCAGTTTTGTCTTAGTCTTCTTTGAGGAGCTGGGATGAACTCAATGGAAGCATTTCTCATAAAGAAGGTAACTAGCTAAAGTTCTAAACTTGAAGATCTCAGCATTATGCAACATGGGATAAAGGCAGCATGTTCAGAGAGAAACCTAAATTATATTCAAGAAAGTAAGCAAAAGCTACAACTAGAAAAGTGTCAGGATGAATGTATCAAAAAGCTTGAAGATCTCAGCATTATGCAACATGGGATAAAGGCAGCATGTTCAGAGAGAAACCTAAATTATATTCAAGAAAGTAAGCAAAAGCTACAACTAGAAAAGTGTCAGGATGAATGTATCAAAAAGGTCAGAAGTTGGGAAAATCAGTGCAAATTAGGAAATGGAAAGTGAGCTAGATCCAGGAAAGTGGTACAGGAATAAAGCCATAAAAATTTGATGCCCCATGGTGCTCTCTGCATGGTACTAAGCCTTGCAGGACTGAACATTTTTTCTTGCATGCATTTTAAATGCTTTGATTTGTACTTAATGACAGAGAACTTGTATATGCCACTCAGTAAAAATGGATTTGTCCAAGGCCCTGCTAAATCAATGCATATTCACTGAAATCTCTTGTCATTGTTCTGTCAGAGAAAGCTCTGCATCCATTCTGCCACATGGAGATCTGGCTAGTCTGTATCTGTGTTTGTAACCAGCTGGGACTTTTACTGGCTTCATTATGCCATTTATTTTATCAGTAGACAGTTTTCCTCTAGTCTTTGTTTTCCTTAGTGGAAGTTATGCTCCTTTTGTTTGTGTTATAATAGAGAACAAGTCATTTCCTTTTCAACATTAACAATCCCATCAGTCATGCACTTTGACTTATAATTTTGAGTGCCTTTTGGTGCTTGACGGACCAAGAACAAATGACATTATGCTGAACCACAACATTATGGGAGCAAGAAATTCCCTCAAGAGGTCATATAATCCAATCCTCTGACTCCAATTAAACATCAACTTTTGAAAAGACCATCACTTATAGATAAAATCTTCCTCTCTGCTTTATAGTCACATGACATTAAAGGGGACTACATTTTCTGTGAACCTAGAGGAAGAGAAAATGGTTCTCTTCAAGCCAAAGAATCTCACTTTTTCCTCCTTCCAAGATTTACAACCTGGCAAAGAAAGCTATAAACTGATAATTTTTGTAAGTCACATTTCTTACTGTATTTAACAGTTGAATGCCTAGACTTGTGTATTTGTTTCCTCTTGCTGCATAACAAATTACCACAAATTTAGCTTAAAACAACACAAGT
This sequence comes from Galeopterus variegatus, assembly GCF_000696425.1. Classification (NCBI taxonomy): domain Eukaryota; kingdom Metazoa; phylum Chordata; class Mammalia; order Dermoptera; family Cynocephalidae; genus Galeopterus; species Galeopterus variegatus. The sequence goes on from NW_007728320.1 coordinate 168,133, forward strand.
TATTATCTCACAGTTTCCATGTGTCAAGAGTCCAGGGTCACCATCTCTGAAGTCTTATCAGGTTGAAATTCAGGGGCCTAGCTAGGACTGTGACCTTATTTGAGGCACAAGGTCCTATTTCAAGCTAACTGTAGTTGAAAGTTTTAATTGAAGAACTGAGGTCCCCGATTTCTTACTGACTGTACCAGGACACTGTTTTTATTTCTGTAAGAGGCTGCCCACCATTCCCTGCCATGTGATCATCTTCACAACATGGTAGATTACTTTTTCAAGGCCTAAAAAGGGTATCTACTTCTGCTTCAAGTCTTTATTACCTCTTTTAAGGACATACCTCATTAAGTCAGGCCCACCCAGCATAATCTCCTCTTTGATTAACTCAAAGTCATTAACTGAAATCACCTGATTAGAGACACTAGTTACATCTGAAAATCCCTTCACTTTTGCCTAATCACAGGACTGATACCCCATTGTACTCACAAATTATACAGGGCATATGAGGGAGGCAAGTGTCTTCAGGACCCTCTTAGAATTCAGCACCTCACAGTTGGAGACACATTGACTCATCATGTTAGCTATTGATGCTTGTAATCCACCCTCAAACTAAGTAGCTTAAAACAATAATAACAATTGTTAACTAAAAACACTATGGTGTGGCAATTTGGGCTGAACTCAGCAGTTCAGTTCTGATCATCTCAGCTGGATTGACTCACCAACTGCAATTAGCTGTTGGGTTTTCTTGGGGCTTCTTGGCCCTGCATGATCTTACTCACATTTCTAGTGGTTGAGTGGAGCAACACGAGCAACTAGGCCACCTTTGTTCAGAATCTAGACGGCTATCTCAGACTTCTTCTCAAGGTAGCTGGCTTCCAGAAACAGTAAAAAGAATGGAAAACACATTTCAACCATTGGCTTATATTACATTTGCTAATGTTCTTTTGTTCAAAGCCAAGTCACATGTCCAAGCCAAGATTCAAGTGAAGAAATACATTCTTAATGTAAAGAGCTGAAAAATATTGTAGTCACTTTTTAAATCTGCCACAACTTTAGAAATCCAAAGTCAGCCAAACAAGGCATGAGGAACACCACTGGGTATAACACCACATATGACATATGTGCTAACATATACAGCACTCCAATGTGAATGCAAGATCATATTCATATTCTACAACACATATACATACTCAGCTCCTATAACACCAATAATTATTCTATAATTTATCTGATAAAAAAAGGTTTTTAGTTTACCTTCTAAAATTAGAACATGCCTTTTGAAGCTCAGATTTTCTTGTATTTCCCTTAAATTCTACCTTTCTTCTCATTTCTTTTTAAAGCAACTTTCCCCCTTGAAAATGTAATATTGAAAGATTCAAATCAGAATTTCTCCATTACCTTATGAAAGATTTTGTAAGTACATGCACCTTTATGACCCTTTCTCATTTCAGCTTCATTAAAAATTAGGATGTACAATTAGAATACGTAATTCAACTCAATTATATTCAAAAACCAAACAGCCTTGGACTTCATCTCTAATGACACCGAAGCCCTTAGCATTCAAAGAAAATTACAAATGACTCAGCAAATTTGATGGTAATGCAGGCAGCTCTCTTTCTGATCAAAGACTATAAGAAAAAGAGAAGAGAAAAGAAATTGTTATTTGTCTTCATTTTGTTAATAAAAACCAAATAAAGGAAAATTTCAAGGGTGATTTCTAAAGGAAACATAAGGACAAAGGGAACTGCTGATTTGACCAAAAAAGGAGGCACAATGTTATGAGATTCTGAAATAATATAATAATAATAATGATAATAATAATAATAATAATAATAATAATAATAATAATAATAAATATTTAAGATGAAAATATGAACATGAAAGAGAGTGCAGCAAAAGTGAGAGAAAAGAGGTTGGACAATGTCTTTGTAACAAAAGCAAATACTTAATCTACATGTGGTTAAGACATTTAAATATACATCTCATGTTTATGCTTAGGTTTCCAAAGGAGCATGTAAGCACAAACATCATGTAGACTCAATTTTCCTTAATACTACCAGCAGAATTACATTTTTAAACATGTCTCTTTTATCACTTACCTGCTTTATACCAAAAGCAAAGTATGGATTGTTCCTCATTATCCATAAGATAAAGCCCAAACTCCCTAGCTTTTCAAACAATCTGGTCATAACCTAATGGATACAAAAGCAACTCACACAGCTGTACTGGTGTACCTAACAGAAATTATTTAATATCTCTGTGTTTTTGCTTTCATTTTCATCTCTCCACCAGAAGGATTCATTATTATAAGCTTGGCCAATTTCCCAGGAAATAGTGAAGGCTTTTTTTCTTTCTTTGTGCTCCTGAAACCATAGTTTATTACTCCGATGGCATTTATCCCTCTGTACAGTAAATGTTAGTTATTAATCTGTCTTTTTCATTAGATTGTGAATGCCTCTAAGACAGGAACTGTACCTGGTTCACTGCTGTACTGTAGTATAGTGCCTGGAACTTACCAGGTGCTCTTTTTTTGGGACTGAATCAATCCATCAATCAATTAACAAATAAATAAATGAAGTTATTGATAAGGTACAGGAAATCAGAGTTCAAGTCCTCCAGCCTTCAAAAACACTGAGAGGTTACCAGTGGTCCCCGGGCTTCTTTAAGAATTGCCTTTAGATGTGAACCATCATTTTTTCCTGCTTTGAGCCAAGTAGAGAAGCACCAATTTGCAGA
>NW_007728320.1:171292-178043 GCF_000696425.1 Galeopterus variegatus
GCATCCCAGTGGCGGGGACCTAGCGGCAGCTCTCCGGGGCGGGCGATGGTCGTGATTTAGGGGGTGCGCTCTCTGGGGGGCCAGATATCAACCTGACTGCGTATGTCCTATAGGTTTTGCCCTGCAAATCCAATGCTATCAGTGTGAAGAATTCCAGCTGAACAACGACTGCTCCTCCCCCGAGTTCATCGTGAACTGCACAGTGAACGTTCAAGACATGTGTCAGAAAGAAGTGATGGAGCAAAGTGCGGTTTCTCATCAATGTGGTCCTTGAAAGCATTTACTTCTGTGGTCCTTGAAGATGCAGAAATGAGGTCCAATGACCAAGATGGAGATGGGTCTGGAGCGGCCGTGCCAGGAGACAGCGCGATCCTGTGAGCCGTGCGCTGTGATACCAGAGTATTGATTGCATTTCCAAGAGCAACAAAAGGCGAATAATTCTTTCAACAACGATCCTACATCGACAAACAAGCGGCAGCAGGTTCGAAGCTTTGGGGCCGACACAGAGGAGGACTCCTGAGAGTGCCCAAGCCTGGCTGCGGGAACGAGCAATCAGCCCAGTCATCAAAGGCCAGGAAAGCCAGCNATTACAAATGACTCAGCAAATTTGATGGTAATGCAGGCAGCTCTCTTTCTGATCAAAGACTATAAGAAAAAGAGAAGAGAAAAGAAATTGTTATTTGTCTTCATTTTGTTAATAAAAACCAAATAAAGAAATTGTTATTTGTCTTCATTTTGTTAATAGAAACCAAAGAAAGGAAAATTTCAAGGGTGATTTCTAAAGGAAACATAAGGACAAAGGGAACTGCTGATTTGACCAAAAAAGGAGGCACAATGTTATGAGATTCTGAAATAATATAATAATAATAATGATAATAATAATAATAATAATAATAATAATAAATATTTAAGATGAAAATATGAACATGAAAGAGAGTGCAGCAAAAGTGAGAGAAAAGAGGTTGGACAATGTCTTTGTAACAAAAGCAAATACTTAATCTACATGTGGTTAAGACATTTAAATATACATCTCATGTTTATGCTTAGGTTTCCAAAGGAGCATGTAAGCACAAACATCATGTAGACTCAATTTTCCTTAATACTACCAGCAGAATTACATTTTTAAACATGTCTCTTTTATCACTTACCTGCTTTCATGAAGTTGTTACAACAAGCAAACGGAAAGGACATTCTTGGGGGGGAGGGGAGAGAGGGAGGAGGGAGGGAGGTGTCGGTGATGGGCCATAATAATCATATACAGTGTATATTGACAAAATAAAAATTTAACAAAAAAAAAAAAAAGAATGTGCTTTGATTGTACTGAAGCAGAGATTATCCATGCACTACAGATTGCCTGGAATGAATCAGATTTATGCCTATTGTCTTAGAGAAATTATTGTTTGTGCCCCTTCTCACTGTCACAGTTGTTCTTGTTTGGATGATGAATTATATGATCATCCTGAAGCTGCTGTCATTTCTTCCTAGATGTATGTGTCTAATCCATGAGAATATTTAGAAGACAGAGAATAGACTGAATTTGGGACCACAGATCAAGGAATCAGGAAATTCAGATTCTAGTTGAAGCCCTGTCACTAACTTGATATAGTATGTTTTAGAATTCACTTAACATTTAATTCACTGAACTGCAATACAAATTTTTACTATTTAATTTGTGTCTCTACCACCTTTCCATGGTGCCCGTCTCAAGCACTTTAGTAACCCATGTCATTTCTTTCTTCTACTTTGGACCCCAAATCTAGAAGAGCTGATCAGAAAATCTATGATTATTTTAAAATTAACATCCAGAGAAACATGTATGAGTGTTTTCTCCATGGCAATGTCTGGAGAAAATATGCCTAGCCATCTAAGACCTAAGCCTACTGTCAAGGAGAGGTAGATTCAGATAAGCAGGGAAGGGAGTGCCACGTGCCAACCAATTTCCTGATAGAAAAACAACCTTTTCTTAGGACTGCAAAACTTTAATAACTACATCAAAAGAATAGTCTTTATTTTTTTTCCCTTTCCAAACAGTGAAAGACCATTTCTGTCTAACATCTCTCCATTCTTCCCATTTTGTCCTTCCTTCATTCTCGTGCATATGAAATTCTTTTCTCACCTTGCTCAGATTTCTTGTGAGAAGTTGAATCAAAGTCACCCACTGTTCCAGAGTTATTTTAAAATGACATTTTAGATCTACAGACAGTAGGCCATATCTACTCTGTGTACCATTCCTCTCCCTCCTCATCCAAAGACAATTTTGTTATGCTATACCTTTCTTAGAGCATGACCATGCTACCTGCACCTATGGTGAGAGAATTGATGAGAACAAAAGAGAATATGGGAACTGATTCTAGCATTACCACCTCTATCTCTGAGATGAGAGAGAAAAATAAAACACCTCAGGTAATAAATTTTGGAAGAGAATATCTCTTAGGTCTGCTAAAGAAATAATGGGAGTTATAGGAAAGCTATAGGAGTTCAGCTGATGGTACTAACAAAATAAACCTACAAAATTCAGAAATATAACAGCTCAACTAAGAACTACCAAAACCTTCAATCTTATACAATTTATATAATTTTTTTATTTCCCCAAATCCCTAAGATCCATATTAAAAACTTTCAAGAAATGTAGATCTAAATAAGTAGTCAACCTGAAAAAAAACCCCAAAAAACACACGCGTGTGGAATTGGGCTCAAAAATGAAGTTCTGGGCCTCATTCTGCCAATATGGCCTTAGAAACTTCCTTCACCTCTGGAAGCCTCAGTTTCTTCATCTTTGGTCTTATATGTTAGCCTAAATAATACCTAACTGATGTACACATATTTCTGCAAACTGAAATGAATAAGTGTACTCTGAAATATTCCTTCCCTTGGATAGAATTTCCTTACATCAGGGACCATGCTGACAAAATCAGGACTAACACTTCCTACAGGTTATAATGCCCTCACAAGCAAGAAAATTAATTTATTTGCTCTTCTTAACTTACGTATTTCTTTAACATTTAAGATCACACAAAAACGGAGTATGTTGAATTCTCTTTTCTAGTACGCAAACATTTGACTATGAAAAGTGATAGCCCAGAATTTTATTCCCAGAAATTAATATTATACGAAGTTATACGAGGTGATACTAAGCATCTACCTAACATGGACTACCATGGTGGTTACAATCCCACAAAATGCTTCCCACTGACAGACATCATATTAACTCCCATGTTAAACAAATCATTGCCAGGAATTCCAACCAGATGGTCAGCAATCACGAGCTCCTTGCTGAGCAGCTCTTGAAGGGGTACTGATGCAAGTGAGTGGTTCTCATGATTTTGAGGATGTCAGTCATGTTGTGCCCCATGTGACTTGTGTCCTGGAGACAAATACTGGCTACAAATGGTCAGAGCACAGCCATTGAGCAGCAACATCACATGACCAGAAAATGCTCCTGAGCTGAGGGATGTTGGTAAATGCATGTAATTGTTTGAACTCCATAACAAAAAGCTACCTTGTTAGTCAGACTGCTGAAGGATTTCATGGAATGCTTTTTAGGTACTATAAGGTCTAGTTATATTTTGCAGAATTCTAGAGGAATGGGAAGCTTCTTATTCATGAAGGTCTATGAAACTAATATATTCTATTTACTTGTACTATTTGTATTTGTAAAGGTATTTGAGCCTTCTTGTCTGACTTTGGTAGGAATAATACCAGACTTTTAAGAATCTTAGTGCTTAGATCATTTAATAGTTTCAGTTCATTTATATTACATATATTAGTTTGTTTCTGTTGCTTATAATGGAATATCTGAAACTGGGTAATTTATCAAGGAATGCAATTTATTTCTTACAGTTTCAGAGGCTGGGACACCCAAAGTCCAGAGAACACATCTGGCGAGGGCCTTCTTTTTGGTGGTGACTCTACAGCAATGCAAGGTATCGCATGGTGAGTGTGCTGAGCAAGGGAGAGCTAAGCTTCTCACTTGCGCTCCTTATAAAGCCATCATAACCAGGTCCGTGATCACCTATTAAACCACCAATGGATTAATCCATTCCTAAGGGTACAGTCCTCAATCTAATCACCTCTTAAAGGCCCCACCTTTCAATTACTATAAAAGGATTTACACCCTCTTAACACTGTTACAATGGAGACTAAGCCTCCAGTGAGTTTTGGGGGATATTCAATCCACAGCATATTAATACAGTGCTTACAGATGGCTTTGTGCTATGTACCTCATTGTGTGTCAGGTCTGGAAAATTTTAATTCTTAATTTTGCAACTAGTTAGAGGAGAGTAAAAAGTACCAATGATACAACTTCTGAAACTCTTTCAGCTCTCTGAGGTACAGTGGAGTAAATAAAAGTAAGAGAAGTGTGGTCTTATATTTTCTACTATTGTTATATGGAGCTTGCATTAGCTTTCCTGAGCCTTGGTAAACATGAGTTGAGAAAATCAGAATGAGTCCCCAGCAGCCCTGAAATCTATGGTTCATATAAAAAATAAATGGAAGTGATCTCAACTTGTTGAAACATGTTGAGATGGTGTATCATTTGTCACAAGACTTGAAGATTCTTCAGGTTTCTGAGCTATTGGAGTAGCAGGGTGAAGGAAGGTGAAGATGTATACTTTTTTAAATTTATGAAATATTTAAATATCAATCATGTTTTTTCTGATTACAAGTGTAATCAATCTTCATTGTAAAACCATTAAAAATTATAGAATAGTGTAACAATGAATAAAAATTACCAATAACTGCCAAAACAAAATAAACACTGTCAAAATTTTGGAATAGAGGTCTCTAATATTTTTCTGTTCTATCACACATACATACACACTTACCCATTTTTGTCTTAACAAAATTGTGATATCTTCTTACTGTTTGTAATCTGATTTTATCATTTGGAATTCACCTTGAATATGTTCTTTGTCGTTAAATATTTTTCAGCCATGAATTCAAATAGGTCTAGCTTATGCCTTCATATGGATAAATCATAATTTATGTATTCAATCTTCTTCTATTGTGGCTGGTTTGTTCCCAATTTTTGCCACTAGAAATAATGCTGAAATAAACATTCTAATAGAAAAATGGTTTGCAAATGTCTCATTATTTTTTCATGTACATTTTCAAAAGTAAAATTACTAGGTGGAATATAAAAACTAATTTTTTAGGACTTCAATACGTGATTATATAGGAATATTCTTGGAATATATTTAAAATTAGAGTGATAGAATGAAGGATTTCTAGAGGTGAAGAGCATTACGGAGACCATAGGAAAGATCTGACTCCCATTTCCAGACAGGGAAAATTGCTCCAGAGAGTAAATAATGTTCCCAGCAAATATTGTTAGAACTTGAAATTAGAGTCATAGTCTAAATCTCAATTCTGTCTTATTTCTCCTTCCCTCTAACAAAGAGTTCTCTTTTAATCGTTATATACTTTTAATGATAAATTGGGGAAGTCCACAAGAACCATAAGTGTTGACTGTCCCTCTGCGGAGATTGCAGTGGGGAGGAAGTCAGTACGCTGCAGCTCTCTGTGTACCAGCATGGGAGCGAAACAGACTGTACTCAGCACTCCTCACATGCTTTCCAAAGACAGAGCCAGTGGAGTGAGACAGTCCTTTCCTCCCCCTGAAGCTATCTTATCAGTTTCCGCTCCTGATCCCCTGTGGATGCAGGGGAATTGTTAGCATAAACCCTCCCATCAACAACTCAGTCAGCTGAAGTGCCAAAATTAAGCTTCTCAATTTAGCACTTTGATTTGAAAATCTTTTCTCTCTGTTCCAAGTCAGGATTTTATAAAAGTTTTCACTATCTGAAAGAGTCCAACCTCTTCCAAATAACTTCTTCCACATTCTGGGAAGCCCTTATCCAGTAGCTTACCTCCTGAAGCAATGAAGAAAATCATCCAGGGGACAAAGAGCTTTGGGAATTGCCTGAAATGAAAGGGCTGTAAATGAGAGGACCCTGATTTTATCCAATGCAATATCATATGACAAGAACTATCCAGGAAAGTCACTAAAACCATCAACATCTCATATTTATTGAATACCTGTTACGGTATGTCTGGAACTGTCTTTGTTCCTAAAGCATTATGACTTAAACAGGAGATTCACAAACATTGCCCACTAAGAGCTTCTGTGTAAATCAAATGAAGTTAGAGTTAAAAGAGACATTAGAGACAATCTATTCCAATCTTTCAAAGATAACCATATATTGGGCATATAGGTTCTGCAAGCATTATGACTTAAACAGGAGATTCACAAACATTGCCCACTAAGAGCTTCTGTGTAAATCAGGACCAAATGAAGTTAGAGTTAAAAGAGACATTAGAGACAATCTATTCCAATCTTTCAAAGATAACCATATATTGGGCATATAGGTTCTGCATCTTTCATATTGCAGCCTTATAGGAGATATTCAATGCAGCCAGCCCAAGGCTTTGCTAATATTCCAAATGTCCTTTCAATTACTACAGAAATAATAAACAATTTTCACTACTTGTGTGTTAAGTGTTTTAGTGTATTCTTGTCTTTGGAAGTCTAGGCAGTGTATCTAAGGCATCATTCTATTTATCAGGATGCTTGGCTTCACCATTTCACACCTGCATGTGGATAAAGAGGTATTTCTGCATGATAAGGTGAACCTCCTACCATAGTCACTGTCAGCCTTTGGGTCCAGTCATTTTGTTGAATTGACAGGGATTGTCTTAGTGGGGAAAAAAATAGATCAAAGTGATGATCAAATATATGAAAGTATCTTTC
>NW_007728320.1:178563-186495 GCF_000696425.1 Galeopterus variegatus
ATTGTCTTAGTGGGGAAAAAAATAGATCAAAGTGATGATCAAATATATGAAAGTATCTTTCAAAACTATAAGTACTCTTTCTATATGAGATTGCACTCTGGACAGATCATTGTAAAAGGACAGCACATCTATATGCACATAATTATTTACCTGTGGCTCATTTATCAAGTTCATCACACAAGGATAAGTGATAATAAGGAGTTGTGAAGGTCATACTTGGCCAACCATAGCAGTATTCACATAAAAAAGATCAAGAGGAAACTCATCCAAGGAAACACCTTGACACAGCATGGAATCCAAGAAAGTGGGGACTGGAAGTCAGGACACATGAGCCGTCACTCCAGTTCTAGCTCCTCCTGTTTGGCCTTGAGCAAGTCACATCCCTGTGTGAGTCTTTCTCCCTTTGCTCTGTGAAATGAGGGCACTAGAGAAAATGGTCCTACAGCTGCCAGTGCTCTTGGGCTTAAGGGTTCTACTGGTGCTCAAAATAGGAAAAAAGAAAGAAGGCAGGGTCCCATTCTGACATTTAGAAATGAAGAATAAAAGTTTCCCAGAAGAAGGGAAGGTAAATGTGATTAAAGACATCACACAACATTGAAGGCAAAGTGACTATGTCTCTGCCCATCGCTGAGTGACAGACTCCACGGGCGGCCCTGCTGTCCCCGAGAAGACAAACTGTGTTTGCAGCCAGCATGGAACAGACTGCAGGTCAGAAACGAGGCCCTGTAGCCACACTTGAGCGATTGGACAGCAACCTTGTCAGATGTATCTGTGTTCAGTGCTGCAAACGGTGATAGGCATATGCTGGCCGTCTTTCCCATCCTTTAATATTCTACACATTCTGGTAAGTGTCTGTAGCTCAAGGATTTAGAAGTCAGTTACCAGATGTGCTCAGATTGCTCCAGGCAATTTTGTGGTACAAATGCAAACTTCAGCAACTAGAATGTTAAAACACGCCTCTGATTCTGCCCTGTGCCCACCTCTTNGCAAACTTCAGCAACTAGAATGTTAAAACACGCCTCTGATTCTGCCCTGTGCCCACCTCTTTATACTTCTGAGCAAGCAATGTAAACCTTCTTTCTCAGAAATGGTCTTGAAATTCTGGCTGACTGATTTTGGTATCCTGATTTATATCCTTGGCATTGATAACAAAGAGAAATTCTATTCTCTTTAATTTAAGTCTGTTCGGAAGGGGCTAATTATCTACTCTTAGTTGGAAATTTCTGTCTTCCTATATCCTGTCCAGCACAGATTTATATGGAAAAAAAATTCTGATGAGAATATAACTGGCATATCCTATTCCCAAATGAGCACATATACAAACTTAGGAATGAAGGGAGAGAATAAAGAAGGTTACAATAAAAGAGGAATGAATACAACTTCATAAGTAAAAATAAATAAATGAAAATGCAAATAATTTTCCGAAATTAGGGAATTGTGGAGCTGACAGAAACTTATGAATCACCTTATGCAAATCCTTTAGTTGAGAGACAAGGAACCTGGGGTTCAGGATGATAAAATGACCTGCCTATAGCCAACAAGCTACTTAGTGGTAAAACCAGAATTCAGAATTCAGCTGAATTTATTCCATTAGAAATTACAAACATAAAGTGAAGCCTATGCCTTTATTTATGCAATGATTAGAAAAATTTAAAAATACTATTAGGGAAAATTTATTAAAAGTTATTCTTTTGGGGGAAAGTATGTCTCTTTATATTAATTTTAGAGAAGTGGACTTTAAAAACTAAGAGTTAGGATGTTTCTTAAAGAATATACATTCTCCCACTAGAATTATATAACAAGGAGTTCACATAATTAAAACTTCTCTGGCAGTTATCATAAAAATCCATCTGCTATTTAAAACTATGAACCAGGACACTGAATATTTTCCTCCCTGAAGAGCTCCAAAAGGCTATTAGAAATATGGGAGAGAAAGTGGTCTAGGTATTGTAATGCAACAGAGTTCAAAATAATAAGGATAGGCACCACAAAAAAAAAAACTTCTATAACAAAGTGATCAAAGATTGGATAAGTGCAACCTGACTAGTCACCTCCCAGATGTGTTGCAATTTATTCCTGAGATTTGGAAAGAGAGTGAAAATAGATCACTACAAATCAATCACCACAGCTGGAAAGCCAACTGCAGGTTCTCACCCAACAGAATGCAATGTGTAATCATCAGTCACATTTATCTCCCAGATATATGTACACATACACATAAGAAAATGAACTGTGCAGATTAATATATATTGAATGTCAAAAGAATGGCACAGAGAGCATAAAAAGACAAGAAAAGAAGGGAAATAAGGGAAAACAACATTTGGGTAGGATGTTCTATGGGCCAGGCTATGTGTATAATTATGTTTAAATTTCTCAGGAAACAGGTGAAGCAAATATTCTCACTTTGCCAGAAAACAGGATGAAATTCAGAAAGGTTAGATAACCTGCCCCAGGATACAAAATCTAGTAAGTTATTAGAATCAGAATTCAAAGCCATATATAACTGACTCGAAGAGGAGTGAGAGATTCCTGTGAACTAAGATAGTTAAGGAAATCTTCATGCAATTTGACTCTGGCCTCATAGAAGAAAGATTAGTCATTCTAGAAGAATAAGCACGGCATTAAATATAAAATATGATAGATGATTGATAGATGGATAGAGAGATAGATGATAGATAAATAGTCATAGATGATAGAATTCCTGGGAAATTAAGCTGCTGGTTAAAATTAAATTTATAATAGATAACTCAAGTCCGCACCCTAATTAGTTTTCTTTTCAGAAAAGTGTTACTCTTTTCTAAGAAAAATGTAGATCAAAAAATTAGGACTTTCTAATATCCATGTTAAGACAATCTTGTAGAAGGTGGAAGACACTGACTCTGAGACAGCCACCATTATTGCCAGCTCCTGGAATTCATGTCTTTGTGTAATCATTAGTGTTGTGAGACCTGTGACTTGCTTCTAACAGGAGAATATGGCCAAAATGCTAGGATGTCACTCCCATAATTATGTTATTTTGTATTATGTTAAATAAGACTCTGTCTAGCTAGCTCTCACTCTCCTGCTGTCTTTGAAGAATTAGGCATGTTATAAACTGCCTAAGAAGAAAACCACATGACAGAGAACTGTGGATAGACCCTTGGAGCTGAGATTAGCCAACAGCCAGCAACAAACAAACAAACAAAACTGAAGCTGAAGTCTTAAAGCTAAAAGAAAAGGAATTCTGCTACTAACATGAATGAATTTGGAAGTAGAACTTTTTCCAGTCGAGCCTCCAGAAGAGAAGAAACCCTGCTGACACCCTGACTGCAGCCTAGTGAGATCCTGAAGCAGAAAACCTAGCTAAGCCATGTCTAGACTGCTCACCCAAGAAACTGTGGAATAATAATTTTGCATTGTTTTAAGGCACTGAGTTTTTGGTAATTTGTTGAGCAGCTTGGATAACATGTTTTCTATGCTGGAAACTCTCAAAGAGCTTTAGTTACTAAGGAATCTCCTGCCTGATGCTTTTTGTTGTTTCTAGTTGCTCTTCTAGCGGTGATGACTCTTAATGGCATAAATAAGTTAGCAATTTGCTCAGCTGTTGCTAACACATGTGGCCGTCATTGGAAACAGCTTCCAGGAACAATTCCTCTCAGTAACATCTCTGGATTACATACCCTCCTCCGTTCCTCACTACACCCCTACCTGCTCTGGTTTTTCTTCTGTCCTCAAATAGCTCCTGGTACTTATAACCATGACCCTTTTAGCACCACCCTTAGGAAACAGGTCATATCAGTGTCCTGATTAGCTAGGGAGACCATATAATTCATTATCCAGGTTACAAAACAGTGAAATAAGCACTATTACGGATTAAACTGGAACAACAGGCATAGACCTGAACTACTCCAGACAAAACAGTATGCATGGTCATCTTATGCTTAACAATCTTAGGTCAGTTTTATTAATAAGAGCTCTTTAAACAAATCAACCCAAAGTCTTTGGATTTGTTCTAAACTGAGACCTTCAAATGATATCACACTTAGAGATATTCCTATGATATAACAGATCATGAGGTACAGGTTCACTATGACTACATTAATAACAACCTCCAGGCAAGACTATTTGTTACCAGTCAAATGATCCTCAGTGCAGAACAAAATGACTGGAATATATTTGGCACCACTTACTATTTTTTAATTAAATAAATATAGGTATGACTCAGCCTTTTCCCTATCATTAGCATGACGAAGCAATAAGATCTTCATTAATGGAATATCAAACAGAGACTTCAGCTGTGCTTTTTCCCTGGATGTTCCACAAAGAACTGCTGCACTGGAGGGAGATTGATTCTCCCTGTTTCTAAGATTTCATAATTCTGTATTGTGAAAGCTTGAAATCTTAGATTTCATGGGTTTCAAATCTTGATGAGACTCAAAGGTGATATATGACACACATTCATCAGTATCAGTAGAATAGAACATAGACTGTTTCATTAAAACGTTCAAGGCAATGGCTTTTGCTAAAAGTTTAAAATGTGTCTTTACAAGAGCCCAAACTTCTGGACCCAGGTAGCCATGTAGTCTCTATACACCTGTAGATCAGATATTTGGGCCCTTGAAATAACAATCTGCTTCATTAGATCCTAAGTAATCTTGACTCACACTTTCTATATTTGTCTGTTTTTGTTCTTTTTGTTTTCCAAAACAACAATAAAAACCAAAAAACTGTTTTTAAAATGTGTTTGCCCCAATAGAATAATGGAGATACCATAATTTTTCCAGCCCTGGAAGATTTTCAGAGGAAGTGTCATGTGAGCCCAATGTGGAGTTATTTTTACAGCAGAGCTGAGTGGTTTTTAAGTTACAGGGTATTAGGTTGGAATTACCGGGTCCAGCAAGGTCTCATCTTATGTCCAACTCTATGGAATAGGGAAGTCCTTTTGTAATGCTGTAGATCTTAAGATTAATCTTTGTAAGTAATTCAATTTGTGGATTGTACACACTCTATAGCCTTCCTTGGTCTTCTTCTACTTTCCCTCTCTCAACCATGTCAATGTGATTGTTAGACATTCCTTAACCAAAGGTCATAGGATAAAGAAAAGAGCAGTTCTGAAAATCAGTTCAGATATTGCTCTCATATGATTGTAGTGAAGACATTTGAAATTACTTGTTGTATGTATCATATCTCCATGCAGACTTTCCTCCCCTAGTAGTTTCATTTGAAAGTTATCTGTACATGAGTTCCATAAACACTTTAGAAATTATGATGTTTCTTTGCTCCAGAATTTTTTTTAAAAAATGTTTTGTTTTCCTAAAAATTTTTTGCACTTTAATATTCAAAGAAAAGAGTCATGAAAACATTTTAGTCTATTTTCAGTGAGTTGGAAGATTCTCATTAAGATTTCACTTAAAATGGAATATTCCCTAGCCCTATGTATTTGCCTTAAGCAGTCAATAGATTTAAACTTATAAAATGATCTCTATAAAACCTCTCATTCAGGAAAGAAATAAAAGTAAATTTTATTAGCAGCAGGTAGACTTAGGTTTGAACTGAAAAAGAAGTTCTGAGTTGACAAACAGTGGATAAATTTTGGAAAGACCTCAAGAAAAAAGTAACAAATTTTCTTTTAAAGCTTATGTAAACACAAGGCACATTCTTCTTGTTGAGATATTTTTCTTTCTTACTGGAAGGCAAGGTGAGTTTGATGAAATCACAGCTCCTTCTAAACTCAGTGAGTCTATGCAAATAATTTCAAGCCTCTTTTCTTTACAAAGTTGTCTGCACCTGACTCCCCACGTTAGTGAAGTCTTTATGATGCTAATAAGTCCTCACATGCATGGTAGCGTAAAAAAAGTCACTTCTCTCTAGACTCCAAAAAGTCTTCAGATTCCACTCAGCTATTTCAAACAGGGTTTCCATAAATATTGTTCAGACGGCATGACAATTACATTACATAAACAAACACATAAATAAGAAAGGCAAAAACAAAGTCACCTTTCAATAGTCTAAAAAATCTCTGAGTTGATTTAGAGAAGTTTAGAAAGTTATAAGCACACTAAAGCCACAGTGATTTATATGCCACTATTATGAAATTTGTAATGAGTACTTGACAGGTAGATCTGAAAAAAGTTTTCTGTGTAATTAGGTAATGTAAACAAGATTGCTGGGATAAATCAAGTGTATGAATTAATTCTGGAATATTGATATGGAGGTGCATGTTTGGTCAACTTCAAAGGCATATAGTACTCAATAGGCTCAAAACTATTTGTAGTCTTCCCTTCCCAAATCTGGTTTAATTTCAGTTTTTTTCAATTTCACTAAATTAAACAAGCCTCTGTCACTCCCGACAACATAAGTGATTGTTGATATTCCCTTTATTGCTCATTGCAAACTCTTTGACAAAGCCTGTCCCTTTTACATACTAAAAAGCTCTCTTGCCTTCCCATCACCACTACCATCATCATCACCCTAGTCCAAACCACTATCCTCTCCTACAATAACTTCCTATTTTCCTTTTCCAATCCTTTTCACTAGAAAGAGCTACAAATAGCTTTTCAATAGGTCCCCCCAGCCTATACTTCTTAAATTTTTTACTAACTTATTACCACTAAGATATAGACTTCTTTAAAGTCACCTACAAGACAAACCTTATATAGTCTAGCTCTGCTCACATCATTATCCTTTACCCAGAACCGCTTGTTATCCTTTACCCAGAACCGCTTTTCTTCTAGATTTGGGGAGGGAAAATTACTTATCCCATACTCCACCTGTTTCCCTTGGAGGATCCTGCACTCTAAGTAATGTTACAAGGCTTTTGTGCCGTCCCCTCATTCTCATTCTGTGAGTGAGTGGGTGCTTGCCATTGATACACATTTCTACCTGGGTAGAGTTCATCTAATAATAAATTAGCACTGGGGATTTGCTCTTTTTCTTCCGTCTCTTTTCTTCTTTTCTTCACTTCAGTCCTGAGTAAGTGTGCTTACCTGCACATTTAACTTTCATTCAAATGAATTATTCTATGTTTACATTGAGGAGTGGGGAGGAGGGGAGGCGGTGGTAGCATTAGAAAACCCATTTGTCAGAACTGGTTACTAGAGGCTGGAAAGGTGGAGGGAGAGGAGGAATAGGGAGAGGCTGGTTGATGAACACAAAATAACAGCGAGATGGGAAGATAAGTTCTGGTGGTCTACAGTAGTGTTAGGCATCGGTAATTAACAATGATTGATTGTATGTTCTCCAATGGCTAGAGGAAAGAACATCAAATGTTCTCATCACAAAGAAATGATAAAGTTTTGAGATGATGAATATGCTAATAATCTTGATTACCACAGAGTATATACATGTATTGACATATAAATTGTATCTCATAAAAGCATTTTAAAATTCCTTGAAAAAATATTTGTTCTGGATCTTAGCCAATCACCCAATCCAGTGATGTATATGAGTAAGGATGCTCATGGTTTGATCTCCATCTTTCTGCCTCCTCTGTCTCTTTTGATTGGTTCTGAGCTCACTGGAGGAAAAGGCATGCATTCTCTGTTGGTCACCTAATACTGCATCAGGGTTTTCTTTATCCTCACCACTCCAGCTTCCTCTCCCACACGTCAGATCGTTTTCCATCCTGCTCCTTCTGCCCTGAACATAATCCCCTTATCACTTCTCATTATCACAGTTCAACCTTTTCTTCTCTCTCTCATTGAGGTAAACCCTACTTTTATAGTGTTGGGAAAAAATAGGAAAATGGTCAGGGCCCCTCAGATGTTCAGAATCTTGCCGGAGCATTTGCTGTGAATATCCTCAGGTGTTCCTTGTTACTACTTAATGTAATTGTGTATGGGCACCCAGGTGTTCATGGTTATGGACTTAAGTATAAAAGACTAACAGCTCTGATCAACAGTGCTTCTTAGAACTCTCAGAGAAGCTGCTAGGACAGTTGTTCCTAGATCTGAA
>NW_007728320.1:187511-191153 GCF_000696425.1 Galeopterus variegatus
GAACCCTTGGCCTTGGTGTTATCAGCACCACACTCTCCCGAGTGAGCCACGGGCCGGCCCGCCAAGCATTCTTATATCATTAAAATATTAATAACAACTCAATTTGATATAATTCCCTATATCTCTGTACACTATGAAGTTAATCGAATAAGCAGAACTCAAAAGTTGGAAGAAAATTCATGGTGAATTTATATTCACCAAAGATCTTATAATTCAGACTTTTTCTATTTAGCATAGTTCCCCAACCCCGCATATACACACTATTTCATATTGACAAGTTTCTACTTTATGTTAATAATTAAATACAAGGAATGCCAAAGGAGACACCAAGAACGTACTTCATCAATTGATTCATAAAATATTTGCTAAGTGCCTATCTTACATTTGGACAAATTGCTTAACTTCTGACAGGTGAGCCTTATTTCTTTAAAAGTGAAGATAACATCTGTATCACATGACAACCATTTGGAATAAATGAGATAAAGTACGTGAAATTGTCTGCACAGCCCCTGTTTATTATAAGAATTCAGTGATGTTTTTTCATATTTATTGTAAACACTGAACACTATTTCATTTGATCTTTACAATAACCAGGCAACAAAAGAATTATTTATATTATCTCTAGTTAAAAATTAAAAATGTCAGATAGCTTAAGGGGCTTGTTTAATGTCACCCAGAAATTATCAGCAGAACCCAGAATAAAAAGTCAGTTCTCCTCATTTCTACTCTACCATATAATTGTTTTTAACAAGGGATATGTGATCAGAACTTAGGTTGTACCATTTTAAGTCTTATCAGGGTTCAGAAGAGAGAGAGATGTTGCTGTCTGGTAACTATGGAGATAACTTTTGGGCATCATGGCCCATTTTGACATTTACTATCAGTTGGGATAATACTTTTTTNATGAGACTTCCCTCTTATGTGCTTGTTAATTTATGTATGTTTTACACAGTAGTCATTGCCAAGACGTCTGGTTCCTTCCCGTCATTAAAAACACATAGGAAAAAAGAATATTCATTTCTCCGGTGAAAAACATTTAAATGGTTACAATAAATTAATTAAAATTCTCCATTATTTTGTTACCTTTGTTTTAAACTTATCTATCATCGCTTAACATCTCCCTATCTCTACTACTGCCATCCTTTCTCAAATGTTTACTGAGTACCTGTTATGTTCCAGGACCTTCCCTCTTTGGGACTAGAAATGCAGAGATGATAAATAAACGATAGATAGACAGATAGAGAGAGAGATGGAGAGATAGATAGATTATATAGACAGATAAATAGATGATAGAGTATGCATATGTGTGTGTGTGTATTTATATATGTAATGTTTGTGCATATGTGTTTTCCCTGTCCTCAAAGATCAGAAGGGGAAACAAGTAAAATATCAATAAGAACAAAATACAATCTAGTTCTTTCTCTAATGACTCTAAAGAAATATCTATTAGGTTGAATCATATGAAATTGCCAAATTCCACTGTTTATGACCATTAAAAAATGGCCTTGTCATATTGCTCAACATAGTAAAAGCATTAAAGCAATATGTCAAAAAGTGAAAAATATAGACCTCCCACCAAACCCAGTTGTTTTGTCATTATGAACTTAGATAATGAACTATTTCACTTTTTATATAAATTAATGGAATTGAACTGTTTGAGCCTTCCACAAAAGCATTTTAATTTAAGCAAATTTTTCTTTCAATGCTACTTTACTCACTTATAGATGAGGAACAGTGACCCACTAATTGGCCAACCCCTCTTATCCTCTTCAATTTGAGCAGGGCCCAGAGAATGAAAAAAAATTCTGTCTGCCTGCTTGTCTAACACGCTCACTTTCCTTCTACCCCCACCCCACCCTGCCACCCTGTCCCCCCATTTCTTTCTCTGACTGTGCTCTAAGGCAAGCTTAAGCAAATGTTTTTCTTTTTTTTTTTTTCCCACAGTCAGGCAACATTTATCCTAACCAACATTTAGCCAAATCGATACATTTTAATTGAAACTAATGGCAGTTAGCTTAAACCAACAGATTTTTCACTGGCCTAAGTACGTTAAATCAATGTATTTCTCAAAAATTGCTATATTTTATGTAAAATGATATATTTTCATTTTATCCAGGACACATTTTTATTCCACTCTAATCTGCCAAGTTAAAGAGTCAGACTGAATAATAGATTTATTTTTTATACCAGCCTTAAGATCTTGAATGAAAGAAAAGAATTAATCATTCAGATACATGAATTTGATTTCATTTGGTTTAATGTAACAGACATTTATTGAGCACCTACTGTTTGTGAGATACTGTGTTTGGCATTCTGAAGGGTACAAAGTGATTAAGATAGAGTTGCTACACATAGAAACTTCTAATTTAGTGGTGAATACTTCCAGAGACAAAATTAATTATAACACAAGGCAAACAGCTTGGGAATTGTAATGGAGGAAGATATTAACTGTGGCTTTGGGATTCAGGAAGAGATGTAAAGAAGGTGGTATTTAAGCTCAACTTTGAATGATGGATACATGTAGTGAGAAGAGATGAGAAACAGTTCTATTTTCCGGTAACAAACATCCTGATTCTGCCTGCAAACCAACCAGATCATTCTTTAGCTTGCTTCTTTCTTGCAGTATCTTATCATAAACAACCCGTGAGAGCAAGCTGCCACTTTCAACATTCTCTTCCCCTGCTACATAAGCTCCATGAAAGGAAAAAGTTTGAACGTTTTGTTCAAACTTATATCCCCAAACCTAGAACAATGTCTGGGGGCTCATGCTTATTAATAAATATAGTGGCAATGACTCTTATTTTCACCCTCTCATTTCTCCTTTACAGATATTCACATCCCTGAATTATCACACAATTATGTAAGATTTCATTCCTTATTACCATTTCTCTTATAATGGCTCTGTTTTTCTAACTAAACCCTTTTTCATTGTTTTCAGTACAAGAAGTGGGGTTCTGCCATAACAAATACAAAACATGTGATTTTAGATTTGGAACCAGGCAGTGGAGAAAGACAAAAAAGTGATGATGAAGTTGCTATAGAAGACTGGAAAATGGAAACCTGTGTTTAGTAATTATGAAAAAAGTTGGCAGAACTATTGCAGATAGTAACTTGGAAGATAGAAATGAATTTGGGGATTTGAGCCACTAGATTCATTTAGTGAAAATGGTAAAGTCAAAAATCTAGGAGCTAGTTCAACTCCCTCATTTTATTGAAGAAGAAACTGGGCCCCAAACGATGAGATAACCATCCAAATACCCACAATTAATACAGCATTCCTCTTGTCTCTTGTGTACTGTCTGCNAAAAAGTAAAATTTACCGACACATTTTGCCTTCATTTTTTTCTTTTCCTACTTATCTCTTGAAACTTTCTCGCTTTTAATTTGCAACTATTTTATATCATATGTTTGGGTATTTTCTGACTGTTCTGTCTGAATAATCTTTGCCTCCCAATAGTCTGTATATAGGTTTTTGCAATTACCACTCTCCCACTTCCTACCACTACGTTTCTCAGATGTCTTATATCAGCCTCATCACTTTCTCCAATTTTCATTGGCATCCCTTCTCTGTGTCCTTAACAATGAGACTTCCCTCTTATGTGCTTGTTAATTTATGTATGTTTTACACAGTAGTCATTGCCA
>NW_007728320.1:193280-194354 GCF_000696425.1 Galeopterus variegatus
TGGTAAAGTCAAAAATCTAGGAGCTAGTTCAACTCCCTCATTTTATTGAAGAAGAAACTGGGGCCCCAAACGATGAGATAACCATCCAAATACCCACAATTAATACAGCATTCCTCTTGTCTCTTGTGTACTGTCTGTTTTAGCATCAATAGTGATTTACACTGATGAGCATTGTTGACTCAACAAAGAGAGGTCATTAGAGGTGTGGGTTGCCAGAGAGATTTCAAGATGGGGAAAAAGGAGCTCTCTCTGCCTGTGTTTGCCCCAAATGCGGGGGAGACAGCACTAGACAGCACCATCATGATGTATGTTTTCTCCCTCCAACTTCTACATCTTCCTTTGGACCAACTACATTTTTATTTGTGTGGGGGATTTTTTTGTTTGTTTGTTTGTTTGATACTCCACTTTCTGGAGGCTGAGTAGCAGAGTAAAAAGAGCATGAAATCAGGGTTCTGGGCAGATCTGTTTTTAAATCCATTTCCACTGCTCATGCTTTAATTAAGTTACTTAATGGCTTGGAGACCTACTCATTTGTTCATCAGTAAAATGGGGAGAGAAGTAGATCTTTCACAGGGTGGCTTCTGGATTACTTAAGAGATCCATAAAAGAGAACCTTCCTATAAAGGACTCAATTAATTACTGACTCCACTAATTGTTACTTTTATTAATTATTATTGTTGAGTCTTCTGCCATTAGAAATGAAGTCATTCCTTATGAAATTAGAATGTATGTTTATATCACTTAGGTTATATAAGCTCAAGAAGAACAATCAATGGGATAATGTAGACACCATTTGTTGAGGAACTGTGCTAGATGTGCTATATATATTACTTCTAATCCTTACATAGGTAAAACCCACCCCTCTTTTGGATTCCTTTCACCTAATGGTTTGACCTTTGAATAGCTGTTTCTATCCTCTTACATTTTACAGAATTTCAACAGTGTCATTGTGATGTGAGCAGACTGCTTAAACACGTTGTTTTTGAAAAGGTATACCTGTACCACATTGGGCAAAATTGGTGTTTGCATGCCTAATTGAGCATACGATTGCACACCAGCAACACACCAGCGTTT
>NW_007728320.1:194668-200997 GCF_000696425.1 Galeopterus variegatus
AAATTGGTGTTTGCATGCCTAATTGAGCATACGATTGCACACCAGCAACACACCAGCGTTTTCAGCAGATGGGACCCCAGAGAAATAAAACCAACTCTTACCTTGGTGAGAACCTCCAGAGAATTGGTTGGCCCATGGCTAGAGGTTGTGGTGGTTTCTTTGAGCATTCAATTCAATTTACACAAGATGATTAGCTGTTTGATTGTGTATCCGCAGTTTACTCATGAGTTTATTTATGTAAGCCATTATGATTTTTACATAATGGTTTACAAAGCTCTGTAGTTCCATTTTCTTCCTGTCAGATTCCTAAAGGATAATATATGATGTTTATATTGGCCATAAATACATATGCACTTATATATTTATTTATAAAAGTGTCACATTCTCTAAAAATGAAAAGAATCCTTCTAACTTGCACACCTCCAAAGCATTTCCTGACAGTGTTCCCTCTTTGCCAAATGAACCACTTTCCCATCTTTGTCTCTCCCAATATGGTTGATTTGATATGGTTGATTAGGAAGAAGAGTTGTTCCTAATTCCTGTTTTTGAGAAAGAAGGGGATTGGATTTTCTGTTCATTTTTATAGTGATCATGGTGTCTGAGAACAAAGATACTCCACATCCAGTTTTGAAGGCTGGAGAGACTGCCACTGCTGAGTTTGCTGGAGGCCCTTGAGAAATTCAGCAGAAGCAAGGACTGGGGCATGATCCATTGACTTGATTCCTTTATGCAAATCTCAAAATACAAATACCAGCTATGGGGCATTAGCTATACAATTTATCACCATATAAAATTCTTGTTAATATTTTACACACATGTGGAAGTGCTATCATACATCGGAACTTGGGAGGTGGACACCCTGGGTCTTGGCCTCTGCTGTTACCACCACTGATCACTTACTAATCATGGGATTGAGAATAAATAGCTGAACCTCTGGATTTCAACGGTGTCACTGTGATGTAAGAAAGTTTCAGCTTTCTCTCCTCCATAAAAAGAAAGAAACTTTAACATATAAATTGTTTTTATGATTAAACATAAAACATGTACAGGGTCTACTATAATGCCAGCTATGTTACAGTCTTTTAAATGTTAATATTAATCTGTATGAATATATAACATATATGTAATGATTGCATACTAAGATTTATATGATGTATATAATATATAACACAAAACTAAATGGGATTTTTCCTTTTGCATTGGATTTAGTACCTGAGGCCCAATGCTGAAAATGAATTGTCACCGAGTTCCCTGTATTCTAAAGAGGACTTTTGCAGGAACTATGTACCGACAGCTTCTGCCAGGTCATACTTTAAGGCAGCAGAACTGGCTCTACTACTGGCTGCCAAAAACAGACTGTTCCACAGTCCCCACACTGGCTAAAAAATAAGACTGGGAAGAAGAAAAAGTTGAGAATGATTAACATCCTGGGAAATGCAGTCTCTGTGGTTAGAAAGAACATGCTCCTCTACTCCTTCACAAAGTTAAGTCGTGGCATTAGGAAGAGAACTCCTCTCAGAGACTGGTGTTGTCTGAAAGGGAGACAGACACACACCTGTTCCCTGCGAAATGATTGATGGGCTATAGAGTCAACCACTGTGAAAGTAAAGAGTTGTTGGGAGAGAATGATTCCCATCTTCTGAATGTTAGGAGCTTGCATGAGCATAGAGCCTGGGGTCCAGTTACTGTTTGGAGGTTTCTGAAGATGGGACACTTGCTTTTGACAACAGGACAAAAGGGGTTCACAATGTAGTATGCCTAGGAAAAATATGGGATAACTTTCCACCTCATCCCAGTTTCCTGCAGCCCTTAAAGGATATTGATAAGAAAATCAGCTATTCCTGATTCCAAAGAGTCCAACGCTTCTAGTTAGAAGCAAGTACCCTGAGCTGGCCAGCTGTTCGAAAATAATAGATTTTGTTGGAGGCATGGATCACTGGTAAGAACTGAAAACAGATATGACTGCCGTTTCTAAGTGGGTCAATAATAACAGTGTTAGATTAGTGCTGATCACAACTGCAGCAAAACTACAGACACTCTCCACGTGGAGACAAATCCATTGGAAGAGACCACGGACAATGAATGGAATAGACCAAGCTAGAATGAGATCAGATCAGGGATATGTCTCTGCAACTAACAAGTCTGGAAAGGCAGGCTCTTTCTCACCTATTTCCCCTCCCATCTTTCAATACAAGAGTCTTTGAAAGGGGGCAGATTCTAGAATAGGATAAAGAAGAAAAATAATGAGACTTTCCACCCTCAGATATCTTTGAGCCATGGGTTAAGTGTGATATGAGGACAGTGACAAAATGATTAAAATAAAAATAATATTAATAAATATAATAGTAGCTAACACATATTTCTCTCCCTTTTTGCCAGGCAATATTTTCCAAGCAATCCATTCCAAGTGATAAGGGCCATGTGATCTAGGTTTTTGTTTTTTTAAATCTCCATTTGATTGCTGAGGAAATGAGCCCATTTGAGTTTGAGTGACTAACCCAAGTGATTAACCCGAAAAACTAAAGCTAGTGGGTGGTGGTTCTGGGATTCAAATCGGAAGAGTCTGGCTCTGGTATCTGTAACCCCTAAACTTGAGTTCAAAATTATAATCTGGACTGGAATTTTAATAATCAAAATCTGCACAAATCTTCACCAAAGTATGTGAGAAAAAACTTAGAGCAGGTTTGAAGACAGAGATTAGAAAAAAATAAAACCATCCCACATTTACACCTTACCAAGTTAAGACTACTTGATAAATTCTCAATAAACTGATTTTAAAAACAAAGTAAATAAAATATATATGTAACAAATTGAAGGGAACCCAATACATTTTTGCTGAAAAATAATTTTTACCAACGTAACAACTATTATGTCCACTGTTCGCATAATATATGTGAAAATTCTATGCAAATATTGGAGATTAATATTGATAATAATTGAAATTATTGATCATAATATATTGGATTTATCTTTACTTCCTAGGTGCTCACCATGAGCTTTATTTATTGAAAAAAACAGAGAAGATAAACACAGATGCCTCCTCTTAAGAAAACCAGCTCTCATTCTTTATATTTCTGTCATAACAATGGAAATGGTAGATGCTTGATCACAGGGGATGTTTAATATTAGATTGAGGAAAATATTAAAAAGTACAGCAGACTAGCTAAAACAAGTCTGTACCGGCACTGGGGAGGGTCCTGGTGACATGCTGGGTCTTCCCCATATCTAATTTTGATAATATGATTGATGATATGATTTCTCATAAGTGGTGGAAAGAAACAACATCAAAATTAATCACATTATGCTGGCATTTGGAAGTCTA
The DNA here is from genome assembly GCF_000696425.1 of Galeopterus variegatus. Taxonomy (NCBI): domain Eukaryota; kingdom Metazoa; phylum Chordata; class Mammalia; order Dermoptera; family Cynocephalidae; genus Galeopterus; species Galeopterus variegatus. The sequence goes on from NW_007728320.1 coordinate 197,991, forward strand.
AATAAAAGGTATGTGAACTCATTACAGGAAGATATTTTTTCATTTGAAATTTAAATTTGCCAGCACATCCATATTTGTCTGGAAAACTTGTGAATTTGTTTGTAGATGAAAATGACCAGAGTTGAGTAATCAGTTCCCACTGATTACAGTGGATAATAGACAGCCTAGGGACTTCCTGGCAGGTACAGATCACCATTGCACATCTCAGGAACAGGGAGAATGAGGTGATACCCTCAGTTTCTGTAATCATGTCTTTCTACCCCTTCAAAGGAAGAAATAACCCCTTAGATGCTAATGGAATTTCTCTTTGCAAATTTAGCTTCCTTAGTGGTTTGATTTTTTTTTTTTAATGGAAATGTTTAGAAGCTATAAATTAAGAAGACAGTACGCCTTTCTTTTGTAGACTTTTCAGTGATACATTCATGGCTATGCAGCAGTCTCTATCAAGGGGGAAATTTACTTTCATATAAAAACACACAGCTAGGAGAACTCGAGGAGTCTATCATTTTTCCAATATGCAGTATTGAAGCCCCACAGTTGCACACCCTACACTTAAGCTATCAAGAAATTTAGGCTATTTGAAATGTTACAAATGTGCAGGCTATACCCATTATCCTAGATGGGCAATACAATTTATGGAAGATATAATAAATAGAGGGAAATTTAGTATGTTTGTTCTATACAGAGTAGGTAATTGGAGTACAGGATCCAAAGTAAAACCATAAACAATAATTAGATAGTGAAAATGTGGAGAGTTGACCGTGACCCACATAATAATATAGCTGAGCATCAGCAGAGACAGAAGCTGACTTGCAGTTAGAGCAGATTATAAAGGGAATGTATGCTTAATAAACATCTGGAGAAACTGTGATAATATCTGAAGAAAAATCTTCTGAAGAAGGGAACTCTCTCATCTTAACCTTACAGTCTTAATTTGTTGAGGAACATATGATCACGTAGATGTTATTATGTACATCTGGAGTGGAGTTAGTCTGAGGTCTCCGTGAGCCTCAGCATTGAGCAAATTGCAATAAAAATGTGTAGCATTGCTTAGTACAGCTAGTATCACCGAGAGTTTGCAAGTTAAAAGTTCCCTTCAAGAATGTTGTACTATTTAGGATGTAAATGACAGAAAGAGATTCTGTCTACTTTAAGCAAAAATACAATTTATTGGGGGAAATTTGAGGGACTCATAGGATTTCTAGGGGGTTGGAGGATTGGACTGGAAAACTAAGCAAGGTTAGGGGGAAGAAACAGCCTGAACAATGCATCATGACTTCAGCTGCAAATACACGCTTCCTAACCAGAGTGTACCACATCCTCAAGAATCAAGTTTTCAAGGAGAAAACAGTACCCCTAATTGTACTGAGGCAGGGAGAGGTGAAATATGTCCCTTGGAACTTTCCTCAGGAATCGTGTGCTTTTGAGTGTTTAAAAGTGTCACATTTTGAGTGTCACATTATATAGTAGACACTCTACCAAGCACTAGGATGAAAAAGCACGTCCTAGGATGTAAAAGTTCTGCCTTCTAGGAATTTTAATGTACATGAATTTTTACAGGAAGAAAGGAGAGAAAGCAGTACAAGATAGAACCTAACAAGGTAGATACCACTATATCTGCAGGAAAGAGAAGCATAAAAAGGTAAAATAATGTGCCACGTACTCCATGACTTGAAAGGAGTTAAATAAATATAATAAGTACTGTGCAATGAGGCAATTAAGATGGTCATCCTTTATTGACCGCATTAAAACATTTTTGATAGTCCTCTCTTTCTCAAAACTATTAATATTTATGCCAAGATAACAGACAGACAGAAATATTCTTGGTGTATCAGAATGCAATAAGCCTGAGAAAGACAACATTATATAAAGAACACTACCTACTAGATTTGTACACTTTAATCAAAAGCACTAGAATGGTGCTATCCAGTAGAACTTTCCACAATGAGGAAAATATTCTATTTCCATTTGTCCATTTAGTGAATCTGTCCAAAATGTGGCCTAGCCACATGGGCTATGATCCCTTGAAATGTGGCTAGTATGACTAAGAAACTAAATTTTTTATTTTATTTAATTTTAATGGATTTAAATTTAAATAGCCAGAAGTGCCTCTTGTCTACCAATAAAGGTAGCCCAGGATTAGAATGGGATTTTAACTTGTGGTTCATTGGATTTGTATAGCTATTCATAACAGTATTCTAAGAGATGTTTTAACTTGGGACTCTATCAAGACAAAGGAATTAATGTTGCCATAGGCTGAAAATGATATACAATTGGGATAAGTGAAAATATATACATGAGATATAGCAAACGATATATGGCAAGTCTCTGATATTTATTTCTAATTCCACTTCACTAAGGAATTGTGAAACTCTGGATATTCCCTTTGTTTGCTATGGTCACACAGTGGTTTTTTCGTTGCTGTTGCTGTTGTTGTTGTTGTTAAGCCATGACTGATGACTGATCCTCTGCTTTGGATGCCCTGCTGTTTCATCCAGGTTGGTGTGAAATGCATGGGAATTGCTTTACCCTGGGAATGGCCTCTAACAAAATAATGCTGAAGTCCTCAGCTTCTTTTCTTATCTAGCTGCTTCTGTGTGTCTTCCCTGCTTCCGTTGGGAGAAAGGAGTTTTATACCTCATTCCTTAGCAAGAAGAGTTAGCTCGAATCCAACAAGTTGAGTCACCCATTGGGCTAAGGTTTTAGATACCATTAAGCAGTATAATAGCGTGGTTAAAAATACAGTTTCTGGGGCCGGCCCGGTGGCGCACTGCTACAGTGTGCTGCTTGGGAGCGCGGCGGAGCACCGCTGAGGGTTCGGATCCCACATACAGACCGGTTCCCGCTCACTGGCTGAGCGAGGTGCGGGAGCGACACGGAGGTTTGCAATCCCGTTGCTGGACATGAAAAAAGACAAAATAAATAAATAAATAAATACAGTTTCTGGTGGTAAACAGAATACATTTGAAAAGCAACTCAACCATCTACCAACTGGATGATCTTGGGC
>NW_007728320.1:201483-284806 GCF_000696425.1 Galeopterus variegatus
GGAGAAAGGAGTTTTACACCTCATTCCTTAGCAAGAAGAGTTAGCTGGAAGCCAACAAGTTGAGTCACCCATTGGGCTAAGGTTTTAGATACCATTAAGCAGTATAATAGCGTGGTTAAAAATACAGTTTCCAGTGGTAAACAGAATACATTTGAAAAGCAACTCAACCATCTACCAACTGGATGATCTTGGGCAAATTATTTAACCTCCTTAAGACTCAGTTTCCACATCTAACAAACAGGTTGAAAAAATTACTTTCCTCATTGAGTTTCTGTGGGGCTATGCATGTAAAGCATCAAACATAGTTTATAATGTATAGTAAGCATGAACTCAATCAACTAAATTTTTCAGAGCCTCTATCAAGTGTGCTAAGGACTGAGACATGCAGCATAGAGTTTACAGTTCAGTGGGAAGTCCTTCCGATGTCAATCCCTGCCTCTGATGAGATACATGCTGTAATCGGGCTCTATAAGAAGAGGCTAAGAAAGGCAGGGAAGGTTTATTTAAAAACATATAAAATACTCCTAAAATTCCACTAGCACAACCTTAGAAACTTTGTATACAGTCAAGTCCTAGCAACTCAAGACTCACATTCACAATTGAATCCAAATATTCTGCTTCCTTGTTTTGATGTTTGTTTCACTTTGTATTTTATATGTTTCTAGATTTTTAGTTATTTTCAAGTGTGTGTCCTAATCTAAGGAGCCAAAATTATGTCATCATAAACTATACTGTTTTTCATTTAGGCATTTCATCAACAAGGATTTACTGAGTGTCTAAGACACACCCAACACTGTATTAGTTGCTAGACATGCATTGGTGAATAAATCATATAAGCACCAAGTCCTCATGGTGCTTATAATATAGTATGTAGCTGATTGTCTGCATTCACTATGTGTATAGATAACCTTCTCTGATACCACCTGAAGTTGTACTTCTTATGCATATCACATACTCTGTGTGTGGGCCAGTATTTCTTAAATTATCAGTGGTGAAGTGCCAGTTTTTTTTTTTCTAATTCATTGCACTGATATTAATATGCAGTTCATACTACACTCAAGCCACCACACAAGATAGACAACACTAAAACCAATCAGTAACCAGTGCAATGAGACAAGTTCATTAACCATGGGCTTGGATGTCACAGCAATGGCAAATTTCCATAAAAATTTCTAGACATTTTCTATTTGTGTGCTAGTAGCAAACAGTGTATGCACCAACTCCTGTCCAAAGATCACAGGCTACAGTTACTGTAGCCTACATCAGGAGCACTGATATAGGCCACAGTAAGTGAGAATAAGTCTACCATGTTCGTGGAAGCTATTGCAAAGGAGGAGGAAGAAGAAGAGGAGGGATGGGGAGGAGGGGAACAAAGAGGGGGAGGAGGAGCAACTATCTCTTTCCTCCAGATCTTCCCATTTTAACAGCCTGTGTGCTAGATAGACTGCATATCATTTGGACCTGTTCCTCCTGAGAATGTTGTGAATGTACATCTACACTCACAGCAAGTAAAATGCTCTATCATTCAGCTGCATTGCATCCTAGAGAATCTAGATGGAAAAGCTGTGTCACTGTTATGGGGTAGGGTTGAGGGAAGAAGTTCTCAACTTGCCTTTATAAATGACTCGAATAGGAAAGTAAATGAATATTATTTAGCTTCCTAACTCAGAGGGGGTAAGTCATCAAAGATTTGATCTTGGGCAAATTATTTAACCTCCTTAAGTTTCAGTTTCCTCATCTATCAAGCAGGTTAAAAAAATTACTTTCCTCATTGGCTTACTGCAGGGCTATGCATGTTAGCGCTAAGCACAGTTTATAGTATATAGTAAGCATTAATTCAATCAACTAAATTTTTCAGAGCCCTATCAAGTGTGCTAGGAACTGAGACATGTAGCATGGAGCTTACAGTTTAGTGGGCAGTCCTTCCAGATGTCAATCCCTGCCTCTGATGCACTATGTGCTATAATTGGAGCCTAAGAAGGGCAGGGAAGCCACTGAGTAGTAATTTAGTACCTTGAAAAAAAGAATCAGCTAGTCACTTTCCTGGGAAAAGTTACTACTGCTTTTACAGAACTTATTGTACTTACATAGATTATCGACATTGTCAGGAAAGATCATATATTGTTGGCCAACTTTTATAAAGGAAATAAAATTTTAATAAACTAGTTTATAACATATTTATAAACACAGCTAACAAAGAAATGCAAAATATAAAATTTTTTTCATTATAAAACTAAGATGAAATGGGTATTTTTATTGTTCTTAGGTAGAAGGATCTCACAATACTAAATTAGTAATATTTGCACATCCACTATTTTCCAACTCATAAAAAAATATTTTTGATGATTTTATGCTTTGTAAAATGACACCTGCTTTTTGTAAAATTGGGAAAAAAAAGAAATGTAAAATCTAAAATTATCTATAATCCCAGCTTCCAAACTCAAACACTGAATTTACCTTGCCGTGTATTCAGCTCTATTCTTTCAATAACACCAGGTTTTGCACTTGAAATAACTAGGCCTGCCTAACATTTCTACTTCTCATAGTAATAAGTTTCTGTAGGAAATTAGGATTCAAACACTGCAGCAGAATTTTGAATAGCAAAAGCCCTTTGTTGATGCAACCACTACAAAGTCTGACTATATTGGCCTTGTGAATAAGACTCTGATAGTCACAAAAGAAGAAATTATCTGGAGCTTTTTAGCTCAGCAAGAATCAATTCTTAAGCCATATCTGAATTCCTGTAAATTCAGAATTAGTGAGGTCCGAGTTAATGAGGTTTGATTGTATCCTGGGCTATTGACAAAATTGCAGTGCCACAGAATCCACGCAGTGACTCCCGCTGAAGTTAGACTCATTGCTACTTCAACAAGGGCTGAAGAGGGCAGATTCTTCCTGGTACCCAACATCAGCACTTTTTAATTACACTATTATGTTGTATAAGGTGGACCTATAAGATGACCTACCAGAGGAAGTCAACTATTGACAAAATTGCAATGCCACAGAATCCACGCAGTGACTCCCGCTGAAGTTAGATTCATTGCTACTTCAACAAGGGCTGAAGAGGGCAGATTCTTCCTGGTACCCAACATCAGCACGTTTTAATTACACTATTATGTTGTATAAGGTGGACCTATAAGATGACCTACCAGAGGAAGTCAGCACTTTTTGAGTGAGCACCAGCTTATTTTTTACTTCTTGCTACAACCCCCTATTCACTTTCCAATGGATCAGGTTTCCTTTCTTTGGATCTTTAGCTTTTGTCCATTAGAGTTTCCCCCAAAGACTATTTTATCAAACAAAGCAAAACACTTTAGAAAAGATTGTAAGTTCTTTGCAGAATTATAGCCTGTGCTTTGTTTATGTATAGTGAACACTTACCAAGTTAGCACTCCCCAAAGGAAAATCTGGGGAGATATCAGAAAAATGTTTTCGGTAATTGCTACTTGGTTTGATCTCCTGGTATTTTGTGGTGTTTTACGCAGTGTTAATGGTATCACCTGAGATTCTAAGGCTACAAAACAAGTTCTAAATACAGGTCCATTATCAAATGTAAGGAAGTCATTTGAAACCTCTGGGGGAATCAAGTGAGTTTATATTTAAATGCTGTTCTTGGAGAAATGTGACAACAACATGTCTCTAGAAGATTTTGTCCATTTTAATTTGTGCGTGTGAGTGTGTACCCGTACGCATGTGCAGGCACACATGCCTGATCGCAAACCCAGTACCTCTCTATCAGACACTCAGAAATTTCTAATCAAGTTATATTTTTTGGCAAATAAGCCAATTAACTTTCAGTATCCTTCCAATACATTTGTAATTTATGTAAATTTCAGAGCTACTGAAAAACCTTTTAACTTCATTAATTTGGCCTGAAAATTGTTATTTGGAGTCTCTTAAAGGTTGATTATTTCCACTCATGAATACTTGGGACTGGGAGAGTGAAAGAGGAGACAGGAAGAAGGTCGTGAAAAAGTTTATATCACTTACCACCTTGGATAGTTCAGCAGGCTGGACTGCCCAGTGATCCAGCACTCCTAGACCTGATACCTGGTCCTACCGGCGGGTAATAAAAATGCCCATATACCTGGTAGAGATCCCAGTATCTGCAGTTTTTAATGCACACCATATTTTTACCTATATTACATCTTTCTTTTTCTGTGTCTTTATTCTTTGATAGGCAAATTGCATAGCTACGGGCCTCCGTAAGTGCTCCATGGAGATTCTACCTGTATCCAGTTTCTAGCTAAGGTAGACACTGAGAGCAGCTTTACTGATGGTAGGTGGAAATATGACGTATATGGTGAAGAATCTGGTTTCTGAAGTTAATCTGTCTGAATTCCCACTGAGTCACTTACTAAGCTCCTGGGTTAACCTCTTTCATGCTCAGTTTTCTCGGTTGTGTGACAGGGTGAAAGGACCTACCTACAGTGCAGTGCTGCCATAATAATTGAAAGAGATAAGAGCATGTTAAGAACTTAGTGTGGTAGTCGTTTTAGATGGTTAAAGAAAAGAGGCTGGGGCTGGCCCGGTGGTGCACTGGAGAGTGCGCCGCTTGGGAGCCCTGCGGCGCTCCCGCTGAGGGTTCGGATCCCATGTGGAGACCGGTTCCGCTCACTGGCTTAGCGTGGTGCGGGCGCAACACCGATGGTTGTGATCCCGTTACTGGTCAGTTAAAAAAAAAAAAAAAAAAAAGAGACTGAATTTCTGACACATTCACTAAGAAAAGAAAAGAGGAGTACAGGTACCTAATCTGAACCTAGAAAGTGCCTCCATAAACTCGGGGCTCATTGGAAGAATAACACAAAGTCCACTCAGGGGACCCCAAGCTGTTTATCCACTGGGTGTGGTATTGGGCCTTGAGATTCCACATTCATATTTATCATGCCCCAGGATATTACAGACATGTGTGAAAATAACAAATAATAATAGTAAATGGGATGATAATGGTTAATATATAGTGCTTTTAAGGACCAGGTACACTTGCTAGTATTAATAATAGTAGGACTAGGACACTTGCTAGTATTAATAATAGTAGCTAATATTTACTGAGTGCTGCCAATGTGCAAGCCAATGTTCCTAGTGTTGCCTTTAAGCTCAAAAAAATTCTCTGGGGCAAATACATTATTATAGGCACTTTTAAAAATAAGGAAACAGAGGCATAGATGGGCTAAATCATTTGTTTAGTGTTGTACTGCTGGAAAACAGCAAAATTAGATTAGGAATCTGGACAGTCTGATTCAAGCGTATACCCTTAATGACTAAATTCACTGAAGAGCATTCTATTTGTATCCCACAACCTGCCTTTTGGTTTTTGTATTTTTTGGCTAATAAATATCAATATTATTTTATTCATGGTGTAATACTGCTATTTTTATTGTCTTAATTTCATCTGAAGTTTAAAGCAGAAAATAAAATTATGTTATTCTATTTTAGGTATTTCATCCTAATAATATATTAGTAATTTTTTGTTTTGTTTTGTTTTTTGGAACCTGCCTTTTATCTAGACATCAATGTGTCTATACATAAAAATAAAAGAAAAGAAAATTAGCTATTTGGGTGGATTCAAAGAGTGGAAGAAAGTAGTTGTGTTCTTTGAGTGTTTTAGGTAGACATTAAAAGTGGTCACGAGAGCAGTGACCCAGACTTCTCATCTTAAAATGAGCTTATTCGTACCTTCTTATAGATTTCGCTGAGTTAATATAAGTTAATGTGATTGAAGTATTTTGAACAAGCCCAGACATAGCAAGCAATGTATATGTTAGTTAATATTTTGATAATTTGATTTCATACACAAGGCAAAATTAAAAGGTAAAAGTTTCTGAGAACATATTTCAATTTGCTGAGAAAAACTTATTTAAAAGGCTGTCTAAAGACAGAAACAGGAGAAGTGAGCTCTCATCAGTGGGGGCATCAAGAGTGTGGACTTGGTACAGATTCTGGAATGTTTATTTACTCACTGGGTTGCAGTCAGATTAGCTTGCTAGAAACTGACTTTTAATACTGAGGTTTTGTGCTTCTTTGTAATCTTTATCAGTTGTGACCACCTTAATGCTAGTTAGTTTATGAGAATGAGGAAGTAAATGAGTTAGAATAGCTAGGTCTACTAGCAAGAGATGAACCAAATCAGCAGATAATTTGACCTTGTAACAGATTCTTGTGACTTGGGAATGTGGGGTAGTTTCTTGAGAAACTTAAGAAACTTGGGGAAGAACCTTACTGAGAGAGGGGGAGAGAGAGAAAGAGAGAAAGATGCTAGGATATGTTATATATAAGAAGCTTTTAGATGTACGATGGATGAAGTTTGCATTTAATATGAGGGAGAGAGAGTCAACGAAAGCCTAAAGTATGAAATGCTGTCTAAGATGATCTAGATCTAAACAAGCAAGGAATCATGAGGACACTAGTTTGCTGGAGGGTGGGGTCAAACAGAAGAGGAAAGCACAGAAATGACAAGGAGCCAGGTCTGAAGGAGAAGCTACTTGCTGCATAACTCTCCCTGACACCTCCAGCTACAACTCTGCCTCCCTTTTTTGAGAAGCAGCTCTATCTGGGTTTCCCAGTCATAACTCAGTAAAGAGAAAGCAGGTGAAATTAATAACACCCCCACCTCACATTTCAGCTGTCTCGGGCTACACAGTCCTATAGAAGCCACTATTCTTAAAGAGTGCCATCTTTTATTTATTAGCATCATGAAACATCCTGGAAGTAACTGAATTATGCGATCAATGTTAATGCTAATCAAAGTTATCAACGTCGAGTGTTCTCTTCTCCACATGGCGTGGCCCTTGCTGCTCCCATGATGCCAATTGCATGATTTGTGCATAGCCCTAATTTGCTGATTACACTGATCTTCTCAGTTCCTGCTATTCTGAGTCCTTACCCCCTTGCTATTTTTGGTTTTAGGCAGCATTGATATTAGGGAAAAGCCATTAGAGAGAACGAGGTATTCAGAATAAAATCCAGCCAGATACATTTTAGAACGTAAAATATGTGACTCTTTTCAGCATCTGAGTTATTAACCATTTGATATTTAATAAATAATTCAATCAGATAAGGAGGGAAACTGATTTAAAAGTATATACATTTAAGTCATGTATACGACTGAATCAAAATTTAACTGGACTCAATGTCACATGCCAAGCATAGAAAATTACTTGCTGTAATAAATGTGTCTTGTTGTATTTCATTCATTCTCAGGTGGTGAGTACAAATTCATCTATAAATGTGTTAGAACATCAATGCATAATATTCTACTTCTTAGATGAAAGAGAGCTTCTGGAATCAGAATAAGAGAGGATTCAAGGGATGTTAAAAGGAAAGAAAAACGAATGCACACAACTGGTGCAAACTCTCTTCCGTTGCACCAAAGCAGCAAGCAGGTCCACTATTCCCTCTTTTTATTGTCCCAAATGAAATGGAACAAAAAAAGAAAAACATCTCTGCTACTTACTGTGCTGTGTAACCTTGGACACTTTATTGCATATCTCTGAGCATCAGGGTCTTCCTATAAGAAATGTCTGTTTCCCAGGTGGTGTTAGTGTAGAAAGGCTTGGCAAATGGGAACCCCCTATACACTGTGAGAGCTCAGTAACTGTTCTTCCCTCCCTTTCTGTTTGTTTGTGACAACTTACCCTCACTTCTTAACCCCTTGAGTTTCACAACGACTGAATTTTAGGAAAACAAAGACATGTGTTGGGTTGGGATATTTTAGCTTAGACATTTTCTAGGCTCTGCTTGTTGCTATAGATGGTTCAGCATCTGGCTTTGGAATTGAGTTTCCTGGTGCATTTGTTTTTTGCACTTACACTCGTGGTATAGCTTTGGATTGAAGAAACCTCTACCATGGTATTCTGAAGTGAGCTTGAAAAATAATCTTTGCTGTTTTGCTAATTATAAAGTTACTGTTTGCTTCATATTGTGAATTTAGATTTTTAAAAAGACAGATATAAAGAAAACAAAAACTGGTTATAATTCCACATTTACTGTTAACATTCTGATGTATTTGTCTATATGTCCATATGAACCTATATACATATATACAGATATAGATATACACATTTAAAAAACATATATACACTTACACATGTAATATACTTATATGTAAACATACACTTTGTAAATATGCAGAAATGTGCATATAAATACATATACATATTTGATATATATTATATGTAGAGACATACGTATAAATGTGTACTTATATGTAAAATGGGTATATTTAAATGGTGGACATGTGTGTACAAGTATGTGTGTGTGTGTGAGAGAGAGAGAGACCTATTAAAATGTTTCCAACTTTTTTCTGTTATTAATAATTCTAAAAGCCAAATATTATAACTTTTTACTTGAATTTATATTGTAACTTTAAAATGGATTTCTAAAAGTAGACTCACTGGGTCCCAGGCAGTTTTTATATTCAAAGGACATATCTGCCAGCATTCATTTGGATTAGTCGGTGGTAATGACATATCTCTGGTTTAATATTTTGAATAAGAACTATGTTCTAAGAATATGGATATTTAAAATGTGTTGCTTTTTAAAAGAGATTTTTACATTTCAATTTGCATGAGTCCCTACCAAGCTAAGCTGGGAAAATAAAATCTACCAGGTTATCTCAGAGTTCTTTGCTTGCAAGGACACAAACCACAAGTTAATCATGGAGGTTTAATCAATAGAACATAATGTAACAAATATTAAATCTGTAGACTACTCACCAAATTGAAAATCTCACCAAATAACCCGATTCCTTCTTCATATCCGTGTCCCAGGCTCACTCCAGGCACCCAGAGATGCAAATGGCTTTTTGTGTTCTGCAATCTTCCACCAGTCCTGCCCTGTGGACCCTTCCTTCCTGCTCAATGGGACCACCATTCTTGGTGTCTGGTGTCAGACAGGCTCTCATTACCATTCCCAACTTGTATCCGTTCTCCAGAATCTTCCCCAGTCTTCTTTAAAAACTGCCAACTTGCTTTGCTTTCCTCTTCCTTCAAAGAGGTAAAGGCCCACTTCCTGCCTTGGAAGGCAGCACACAAAATACCTTTCCGTGAGTTCTTCCTCACAAGGCTTTGCTGGCTCCTATCTTACAGGAGGCTTGTTTTCCAATTAGCAGCTAATAGACAAAAATGTTTGGATACCTAAGAAAGATATAAAAGGGTACTTCTACTTTGGTCTACTGGTCTACAACAAAATGAATTCAAAAGCTACATATGAGCATGTGAATTAAGCATTTGAATGAATAAATTAATGAATGAAAAAATCTTTATTTATTTTTTTTTTACAGTCATCTAATCTTCGTCAGGAGTCCCCCACCCAGTGGATAGTACTGAGGTTGACAAAACTTGCCAGTTATAGACACATCCCTTTTCTTTCAATTTAAGCCAATCTCTGCCTTGTGGATATTCCATCAAGACCATCCACCCTACCTTTCCTCCCTTGCCAAGATGGTGTCTGAGAGTAGAATAAAGGTTTCAGCCTTTTTGCATTGGTAGAGAGGTGCTGTCTCACCTCTGGCTCCTTTTGTTGTGTTCTCCAGATTAGGGTAGCCAGTTTCCGAGTGAGCACTGTGGAGCATCTTTTCAGATCTACATCTGGCCCCGTCTCTGGTAGACACCTGCTGCTGGGAGCTCCAGCAGTCCATTTGTTTAGCTCAGTCAGAGTCCTCAGTCCCACCTCAGTTCTCTGGTGTTGTGGATGCCTCCAGAGCTTCAGCTAGAGCATCCTGGTGTTGGTGCTGCTCTGTTGTCCTCAGTTATAGAGCCACATGGCTGCTGTCAGAGCAATTCTCCCTGTTAAGTTTCCCAGCCAGTCCATCAGCTATCTTCTGCGTCCTCTGCCTACTCCCCCCTCACACACACTTTGTCAGGACCTTTTCACTTTTTCAGCTCACGGTCCCACAGCTCCAAAATGTTAACTTGGGCTTAACTTCTACCCCTGCTCATCAGTTCCACCTCTCCACATTGCAGAGCAGCCGCACAACATAGAGACCTTCTCTCAGGACTATGGAAAAGGAACTCAGCAAAGCTCTGTTGCTTTTATCTTTCTCTTGCTTATGATATCTCTTCCCCTCTGGGAGGGAGGTCAGGAGACTTTTCCTCTACTCACTCTTTCTCCTCCTTTCCACAAATTGCTGGGCTGGAAGAACCAACTTTCATCTTTCTCTTACTTCTTAGCAGTGACTTTTGCCTTGTTATATTTTATTTTTCCTCTGGAGGCCTTAAATTTAATTGCAGATAGGATGAAGAAGGGGAAATAAACTTACATGTAATAAACATGCCTGGATTAGAATTTCAGAAATGTTTTCATTACCCATTTTACAGATATGGCTTTATTGATATAAGAGAATAATTTATAAAATGCCCCATGGAGTATTCTATTGAAGTTAGGGTACGAAGAATACCCAGGGTTTCATACCAAAATAATAAGAATTAACATTTATATAACATGCTATGTACCAGGTTCTGTTCTTAAGCATGTTGCATATATTAACTCATGTCCTCAAAATAATCCTATGAGGTAGGTACTATTTTTTTCACTATTTCTAAGTTGAGAGAGAAAAAGCATGGAGAGGCTATTTTTCCAAGGTAAAGTGGCTAATAAATATAAGAACTGAATTTCAACACCAAAACAATTTTCCTGTTTGGAAATCCCAGCAGCGACAGAACCAAACTTGGCAAAAAAGAATTAATAATAACCAGCAAGCCATATGGAAAATAAAAATAAAATAAAATATTTGAGGTTTTCATTGACCACAGGTTTTATATAAGCCAAAAATAGGATGTGGCAGGTAAAATGAGCACAAAGAATCTTAGACAGCAGTAACCAAAGGAGAAAGTAGAACCCATAAGAAGGGACAGCTCTTCCACGTTCTTCACTGGCTGTAACACAGCATGGCACTGGGATTCATTCTTGGGACTACAAACAATGAAAGATACTGGCAAAGCAAGGTCCATTCAGATGAGGACAAACAAGTGACGAGGTGATAAAAACCAACTCCAAATCACTTTCTGAGATATATTAGGGTATTTAAACTGGAAAGAGAAATGCAGGGAAAATAATAGTGATCCCCAAACTCTTTCAAAAATAGTGAAAAAACAAAAATAGACTTGCTGTGTTTTCTAGAGCTACAGTTGTCCCACAATTCCCCCAGTGGGACAGTTAGTAGGTGAATCTCAAGTGATGTGTTACTGAAAACAGCTAAAGACCCACGGGTGGGATTGAGACTCACTTGTTGTAAACTAGAGAAGATTTGACGTTTGTTTGTTTGTTTTTCTGTAACATTCCTTTCATTCTTTCTTTATTGAGAGACATACAGGTGAATTTATAACCAGTGTAAGAGGAATTACACATAAACTAGGTTATCCTCAAGGGGATATGTCCCATATGGGAGCTACATTAGAGGGTAGAACTAGTGTCTGGGAATTACATGGAGGCTGACTTCAATTCAGTATAATGATATGGGATCTAACAGGGGAATGGTTAGAATGTAACCTGAAAATTGATAATTATCTACATGGTACTGTTAAGTAGATCCTGACACTCAGTATATGGTTGGCCTCAGCAGTGTCTAACTTTTCTTTCAATAAGATAATACGTTTTTAATGTAAAAAGAAAATGAGCCTTTCTTACTTCTCCTCCTGCTTTTAGCTCTAAGGTTTACCTTACTGCCCCACATATTCATTGTATACAGCTGAGCCTTTTCCAAAGTATGGAACACTGCTATGGGTTGACTTGTGTCCCTCAAGGGTTCATGTATTAATCTCCACTGTAAAAGTGTTAAAGGTGGGAAATCCTATTACGGCAATTTGAAAGGTGAGGCCTGTCAGATGTGATTAGATTGTGAGGACAGTGCCCTAGTTAATGGATTGATCCATTCATGGAGTAATGGGCATGGTTCTGATGGCTTCATAAGGACAGCAAGTGAGGAGGTTAGCCTCTCTTTTGCTCAGTTATCTTGTCATGTGACACCCTGCATCACTGTAGAGTCACCACCAAGAAAAGGCCCTCACCAGATGTGTTTCCTGGACTTTGGACTTCCCAGCCTTCAGAACTGTAAAAAATAAGTTTTACTTCTTTATAAATTACCCAGTTTCAGATATTTTGTTATAAGCAACAGAAACAGACAAATACAAACACGTATGTGACATATGATTATAGCAACTATATGATACTGATTTAGTTTGTGGTACATAAACTTCAAATCAGACAGAAAAACATACTCAGTTTTCTTTCAGACAAACCCATGACCCTGGTGTTATAAAGCTACACTCTAACCAGCTGAGCCAACCTGCCAGCCCTCGGTTTTTCCAAGTAAATGTTTAATCAGTTCAGTCTTGCCCATCTTCAGTATATCTTAAATTGTTATCCATCTTTTTGTGCATACAACTTTTTTAGAGAACCAATGATAAAAAAATTGCTGTGTTTTCATTGCATTTTTTTATATTACTCTCTTTGTAACTGACTTCCAATTATAATAGTAATATAATCCTTCCCTTTTGATATAAAATTATTTAAACAAAAAAAGTAAATCAACATAAAGAATATTTAGTAATGACATATGTACAGGACATGAACAAATTTGAGAAGGTGGTCTGATGAGGACAGGACTTTGGGAAACATTGGACAGTCTTTCTAAAACTCTCTACCTTCACCCTGAAACATATGAGAATACTGGCATAGGGAAATTAGCTTCTGGTTATTCTACCTTTCTACACCTATTTTCCTAAATTAGATCACCTTTTCGCTCTTCTCATTCATACAAGATTTCTTATGCATTTTAAAATAGCCTTTAACTATCTCCATTAGAGAACATGTCCTGTTGTATCTAATTGCCTGTTTACTAGTCTATCTATTTCTACAAATGTAGATTCCAAAATGTAAATTCCTCCAAAATGTAAATGCAAAATAAAAAAGTAATTGAATTGCCATTTTCTCAGTGAAATGTATATACTAGAATCTCAGAAACTTTGGTTGAACAAATAAAACTGCCCACAAATAGAATCATGATTTGCGTAGGCCTAAGCATTCAGATACCTTCTTCTCTTGACTTATGCTATACCAAGCTACTTATTTCTCACTTATATTGCTTCATGCGACAAGACCTATATAATACAATATTCTGCAGGTTATACATTTGTGTAATGTATTATGCTTCCAAAATGTTTAGGTTTTCCATGTCAGTTTTGTTTGTTCTTAGCTCTTAAGTTTTTGGAAGCCAAAGTGGAGACTATGTCAAACTTTTCATGCCATCAAGCAAAATGTTCGAACAAATAAAACATATTTTGAGTGCATGCTGCTGTGTGCATTTTACTTCTTACTCAGTTGTGTGGACCCAAAATGCATCTAAAGTGGAAAACCATCACAAGCCTAGCAACTAATCTGCCAGAGTTCTCCTCCACAAAATGACATAGTATCCGAGATTTCTTGTTCCAGATGTGGTCATTCATCTCTAAATAAATGTTTCCTGTGATTTTAAAGAATTCCTTTCCTCCTCTCAGAACCCTGCTTGTTTTATTTCTCCTTCTATGTTCTAAGATAAGAATGAGAGGTTATTTCTCACAAGAAAAAAACCCAAGCATGAGGATAATACAGCAAGATCTTTAAAGTACTGAAAGTAAAAACTGTCAACTTGGAATTTTATATCCAGTGAAAACGTCTTTGAAAAACAGGGAAGATTTCTGGCTTCAGCTTCAACATGTAAAGAGCTAAAAAGTCATCACTGTTATCCTTACGACAAGAAAAAAGTGAAACAAACTGAAAAAATCAATAGTATTTCTTAGCACCATCAGAGAATGGAGGTGGCGAAGTGCCACCCCAAAAGTTGGAGAGACAGGAGAATGCAGAAAATCACAGCCAAAATCCCCTAATCTGCAACAGAAGCCGCTGGAGCCAGAAAGTGGTAGAAACACTTAAAAGGTAATATTGAAGAATTTCTGAAGGCTGAGTGTGGTCTAATGTGAGAATGAGAAACTGCTAGGGGCTGCAGTCTTAGATCCTTGCCCATAACACACATTTTCATGGACTTTCCTTCTAGAGACTCCATAAGGTTTTCAAGTTGAAGATCCAAGAAACATTCCCGTGGGTTTCAAGCACAGGGAGAAGAAAAGTAACCATTTAAAATACACCCAATCAAGCAAGTGATTACACAGTAAAAAAAACAAATAACCCAATTAAAAAAATGGGCAAAGGAGCTGAATAGATATTTTTCAAGGAAAACATACAAACAGCCAATGGGTACATGAAAAAATGCTCAACATCACTAGTCATCAGGGAAATGTAAATTAAAACTACATTGAGATATCATCTCACCCCAGTTAGACTGGCTATAATCAAAAAGACAGTGAATAAACAAATGCTGGTTAAGGTGTGGAGAGAAGGGAATGCTCCTGCACTGTTGGTGGGACTGTGAATTAGTACAACCACTATGGAAAACAGTATGGAGGTTTCTCAAACAACTACACATAGATCTTCCATATGATCCAGCAATCCCACTTCTGGGTATATATCCAGAGGAATGGAAATCATCATGTCGAAGAGATACCTGCACTCCCATGTTCACTGCAGCTCTGTTTACAATAGCCAAGATATGGAACCAACCTAAATGTCCATCAATGGATGATTGGATAAGGAAACTGTGGTATATATACACCATGGAATACTACTCTGCCATAAAAAAGATTGAAATACTCCCATTTGCAACAACATGGATGAACCTGTAGAAACTTATGTTGAGTTAATAAGCAAAGCACAGAGGGATAAATATACATGTACTCACTCATATGTGGGAGCTAAGAGAGAAAGAAGGAAGAAAAGAAAGAGTACGGTAGTGCATTGGACTCGCAGAGGGAGAGAACATTCCTTGGGTTACAAAGTGGAGTAGGAGGGAAAGTGGGCAGGAGAGAGAGATTGGGGATAATTGGGTGGGTGACATGGGGTACAAATGCAATTTGTGGTAATGGGCTTGCTCCCAGTATGAATCTGGCCCTCACATCATGGGCATGAGGGGTGACAATCAGCTTTGTATCTCATGAATGTTCATAACCAATAAATAAAATACCAGTTCATAACCAATAAAGGCATGAGGGGTGACAATCAGCTTTGTATCTCATGAATGTTCATAACCAATAAATAAAATACCATAAAATAAAGTAAAATACACCCAGAACATTCACCATTACAAAGGCTTGTTCTCTAAGGGATTAATCATAAAGTTATAGTATTTAATCATAAGGTTTTAATCATAAGGTTAAATCTCTAAGGATTTAATCAGAAGGTTATAGAATGCTTCCCTTCCCCGAGTCCTTACCACCACATCAGTAGGGCTCTAGTTTAACAACAATGCATTAAAATAAAAAGGGCTGCAAGACACAAACTCCATTTAAGAAAGTATCCTTAGGGAAACCCAGAGACAAGAAAAAAATTAATAGACACACTGGAGGAAACTCAAGCCTCTGGCACACAGATAATACAACAAACATTAAAAACATCCTAGCTCATAGCTATATTAACATAAAACCTCACACTAAAAATCTATTTACTTCAGTTCCTGTTGCCTGATATATCATGTCCAGATTTCAACAAAAAGTACAAGAGAATGCTAAAGGTAAAAACAAAACAAAACACACACAAACACACACATACAAACAAAAACGCTGCAGTATCTGAGGAGACAAAATCAGTATCAGAATGAGATTTAGATATGGACCCAGATTTTGGAATTATCAGATAGGAAATTTAAAATAACCATAATTAAAATCTTAAGTTCTCTAATGAAAAAAGTGTACAACATGCAAGAATAGGTAATAAGCAGAGAGATGCAAAGAGAATGAAAAGGAAATAATAGAAATCAAAAACCCTGTGAAAGAAGTAAAGACTCCTTTGAATGAGCTAATCAGCAGACTAGACATAAGTAAGGAATAAGTTAGTAAACTTAAAGAAGTAAATAGAAACTGCCTAAATGAAAGGCAGAGTAAAAGAAAGAAAAAAAAAAACAGAATATACAAAGAATGTAGGCCAATTACAAAAGCATTACATATGCATAATTGAAATAAGAAAAAAATATGAGAAGGGAGCAGAATAATTATATGAATTAATAATGACTGAGAACTTTCCAAAATTAATGACAGACATCAATCTCCAGAAACATCTAAGAGTATAAATCCAAGCAAGGAAACAAAACCTATACCTAAGAAAATCATATTCAAACTGCAGAAAATCAAAGACAAAGTTAAAATTTTGACAGAAGCCAGAAGAGGGAAAATGCCTCACCTACAGAGGAACAAAGATAAGAATTATAGTAAACTTCTCATAAGAAACTGTGCAAACAAGAAGAGAGTGAAACAAAATATGTAAAGTATAGAAATAAAAACAAAACCATCAACCTATAATCCTATAACCATTGAAATTATCCTTCAAAAATGAAGGAGAAATAAAAACTTTCTCAGACCAACAAGATATGAGGGAATTTGTCACCAGAAGAAATGCCCTGCAAAATGTTAAAAGTTCTTCTGAGAGAAGGGAGATTATAAAGGTCAGAAACTTGAAAGAAAAAAAAAAAAAAATATATATATATATATAAAGAAAGAACAGTGCTAAAGAATAAATATAGGTAAAATAAAATCTTTTTTTATTCTTAATGGCTTTAATAGATAAGTGTTTGTTCAAAGAAATAAGGGTAACGATGTATTGGCTGATTATAACATGAATACATGAAATGAATTAATGTAATGTTAAAAGGGACAGAAGAGAGTAATTGGACACAAGAGTAATTGAACTACACATGAAGCAGTATAGTGTTACTAGGAAGTGGACTTAGATTAGTTGTAAATGTATATTGCAAACTCTAAGGCAGCTACTAAAAACTTTAAAAAGAAGTTCAATTGACAAGAGAAGAGAAAAAAAATAAAATATGGCTCAGTTAAAACCAGAGAAGGCAGGAAAAGAGTAGAAAATTTCAAAAAGAAATAAAGGACAAGTACAATGAATATACAACAATTATAAACCTGATAGATAATAATCAAAATATGTCAGTAATCACTTTAAATGTGAATGGTCTAAATACAACAATTAAAAGACTGACTTTCAGACTGTATTAAAAAATGAGGGGGGCAAATATAAGCAGTCTATATGAAAAATCTACTGTATTTATAAAAATACAGATAGGTGAAAGTAAAAGGATGTAAAGGGATATAGCATGTTAACATTAATCAAAAGAAAGCAAGAATAGCTATATTAACTTCAAACTAGGCAGAGTTCAGAATAAGAAAAATTATCAGGAATAAAGAGGGGCATTACATACCAATAAAGGGGTCAATTCTCTAAGAATACATGACAATCCTTTATGTGTATGCTCTGAAAAACAAATGTTCAAAATACAAGAGGCAAAACTGATAGAAAAGCAATGAGAAATAGACAAATCTACTATTATAGTTAGAGACTTCAACACCCCTCTTTCAGTAATTGATAGACACAACTGGCAGAAAATCAGTGAGAGTATAGTTGAAATCAACACAACCATTAGTCAACTGGATCTATTTGACACTTATAGAATAGTTTGCTCAACAAAAGTAGAATACACATTCTTTTCAAGATCAAGTAAAACATTGAACAAGATAGATAACATTTTGGGCCATAAGAAATAACTTAACAAATTTTTAAAAATAGAAATAATACAAAGTATGTTTCAGACCACAATGGAATTAAACTAGAATTAAGTAACAAAATTCTGGATATTTGGAGTTTAAGTAATACCATTCTAAATAATATGTGGGGTCACATAACAACAACAAAAAATCTCAAGAGAAATTTTGAAATAACTTGAACTATGTAAAATGAGAATACAACTTATCAAGATTTGTGAGCTATAGCAAAAGCAGTGCTTAGAGGGAAATCTATACCATTGACTGTAAGTATTAAGAAAGAAGAAAGATAAAGTCAATAATCTAAGGTCCCTCCTAAGGAAACTAAGGGAAAAGAGTGATTTAATAATAATGCAGGCAGAAGAAAATTAGTAAAAATTAGAACAGAAATCAATGAAATTAAAATCAGAAATTAATAGAGAACATCCACAAAACCAAATGCTGCTTTTGAAAAGATCAATAAAATCAATAAACTTGTGACTAGGCTAACCAAAAAAGAGAAAGAGAAGGCACAAATTACCAATACAAATAAAAGATACATTATCATTACAAATCCCTTGGACATTAAAAGGATAATAAAGAAATATTATGAGCAACTCTAGGCCCACTAATTTGATAACTTAGATGAAACAGACCAATTCTTTGAAAGATACAAATTACCAAAACTCACAAGAGGAGAAATGAATAATCTGAATAAGTCTACAACTGTTAAATAAATTGAACAAATAATAATCTTCTAAAACAGAGAGTGTCAAATCAAGATGATAACTGGTAAATTCTACCAAACATTTAAGAAAAATAATACCAATTCTTTACAATATCTTTCAGAATATAGAAATAGGAAGACATTTGCTAACTCATTCTATGATGTGAGCATTATACTAACACCAAAAACAGATAAAGACTTTACAGCAGAGGAAAACTACATGCCACTATCTCTTAAGAACATAAATGAAAAATTCTCAACAAAATATAAGTAAATGGAATCCAACAATGTACAGTAAGAGTTATATAAAATGACCAAGTGGGATTTATCCAGTTATGCAAGACTAATTCGACATTTGAAAATCAATTTATGTAATCCACCATATCAACAGCCTAAAAACCAAAAATCATCTAATCATATCAATTGATGCAGAAAATGCATTGGACAAAATCTAACACACATTCATGATTAAAAACTCTCAGAAAACTAGAAACAGAGAATAACTTTCTCACATTGATAAAGAACATCTACAAAATAACTAAAGATAACATCATACTTAATGGTGAGCACCTGGATATTTCCCCCTAAGATCAGGAACAAGTAAAAAATGTCCCCTCTTCCCAATCTTATTCAACATTGTACTTATTCAACATTAGGTCCTACCTAATGCAATAAGACAAGAAATAATAATACAGGTATACAGATTGGAAAGGAAAAACATAAAACTGTCTTTTGTCACAGTTGACAGGATTGTCTATGTAGAAAGTCACAGTGAATCAACAAAAAAACAGAACTGATAAGTGATTATCGAAAGATCATAGAATTCAAGGTAAATACAAAAAAGTCAATTGCTTTTCTTTATACCAGCAATGAACAATTGGAATTTGAAATTAAAACACAATACCACTTCCATTAATATCAAAAAATGAAATATTTAGTACCCATCTATCAAAATACATACAAGGATATATATATGTGGAAAACTACAAAATTCTGATGAAAGAAACCAAAAAAATCTAACTAAATAGATAAATATTCTATGTTCATAGATCAGAAGACATAATATTATTCAGATGTCCATTCTTTCCAACTTGATATATAGATTCAACACAACCCAGTATCTCACCAAACTATTTTGTGGATATTGACAAGTTGATTCTAAAGTTTTTATGAAAAGGCAAAAGATCTAGAGTAGCCAACACAATATTGAAGGAAAAGAACAAAATAGATAATTGACTTTACCCAAATTCAAACTTTCTATAAAGCTACAGTGATAGCATGATATTGACAAAATAATAGACATTTGACTCAAGGAGCCCACAATTAGACACACATAACTAAAATCTGATATTTTAAAAGGAACAAAGCCATGCAATGAAGAAAGAACACTCTTTTCAACAAATGGTGCTGGACATTCATACATTAAAAAGAAAGAAAGAAAGAAAAAGAAAAGAATCTAGCCACTTACGCCTTTCTCAAAAATTAACTCAAAATTGGTCATAGAGCAAAATGTAAAAATTATAAAACTTCTAAAAAAATACGACAAAATCTAGCATGGATTTTCCGATGGTTTTTAGATACAAATAAAAGTATAGTCAGTGATAGAAATAATTGATAATTTGGAATTTAGGACTTCATTAAAATTAAAAAATTCTGTTCTGCAAAAGACAATGTAAAGAGAATAAAAAGACAAACCACGGACTGGGAGAAAATGATGGCAAAATACATATTTGATAAAACCTTATGTCCGAATATACAAAGAACTCTGAAAAATCAACAACAATTGAACAAAAAAAACAATTTAAAAATGGGCAAAAAAATCTGAACAGACACATCACCAAAGGAAATATACCGATGATAAATAAGCATATAAATTATTTATCATTATGGAATTACAAATTAAAATAACAATAAGATAGCACTACAATCCTATTAGAGTAGATAAATCCAAAAAATCTGACAATATCAAATGTTCATGATGATGTAGCACTACAGGAACTCTTATTCATTGGTAATGGGAATGCAAAATGGTACAGCCACTTTCAAATTAATTTAGCAATTTCTTACAAAGCTAAACACAGCCTTACCATATTGATCTAGCAATCCTGATCCCAGGTATTAGCACAAATGGGTTGAAAATCGATGTCCACAAAAACCCCACACACATGAATCACAGCTTTATTCATAATTACTAAAAACTAAAAGAAACCAATATTTTTAAAGTAGGTAAATGGATAAACAAACTGTGGTATATCCTTACAATAGAATATTATTCAACAACAACAAAAAATGAGCTACCAAGCCACAAAAAAAGACATGGAAGAACCTTAAACGCATATTGTTAAGTAAAATAAGCTAGTCTGAAAAGGCTATATCCTCATGACTCTAATTACGTGACATTCTGGCTTGAAAAAGACAAAACTATAGAATTGGCAAAAAAAAGAAAAAGAAAAGAAAAGAAAAAAAATCAGTGTTTGCTAGAAGTGCACATGAATAGATGAAGCGCAGGTGATTTTTAGGTGACAAAACCATTCTGCCTAATACTGTAATCATGGATACATACCATTATACATTGTCAAAACCTACAGTACTTTAAAGCACAAAGAGTGAACCTTCATGTATACAAAATGATGGACTAATGGGTACAAAACTATGCTATCTACCCTAAGCGAACCATTGTGCAGTATATGCATGTATTGAAACAACACACTGTATACCCCACAAATATGTAGAAGTAAATGTTTAAAAAAATTCTTTAAAAGGTCAGTGTTTTAGTCTGTTTTGTGTTGCTATAACAGAAATACCTGAGACTGTGTAATTTATAAAGGAAAGAGGCTTATTTGGCTTACGATTCTGGGACAGCAGCATCTGGCATGAGCCTCAGGGTGCTTCTACTCATGGCAGAAAAGTGGCAGGCAGCCCGCAGGTACAAGCAGATCACATGGCGAGATGAAGCAAGAGAGAGAGAGAGAAGGTTCCAGGGTCTTTTTAAGCAACGAGCTCTTGCGGGAACTAATAGAGAGAGAACTCACTCATTAATCCCCCCTCCCCCAGGGAGAGCATTAATCCATTCATGAGGGATCCGCCCCCATGACTCAAACAGTTTCCAACCCTGCCACATTGGAGATCAAATTTCCACATGAGTTTTGGAGGGGACAACACATCCAAACTCCATCATTCCAGAAAAGAATAAAGACTGTGGCTGGAGTCTGATGGTATTACAAATACATTAAAGGAATTAAATGAAGGGAGTGAGAGAGAGGTGCTGACCCAAGTAACAATAAAAACAAATGGAGTCTGTGCAACTAAAGGCAAAAAGAACTGTACTTAAGTCTTGTACTTTAGTTGATAGAGTTTTATTTTCTGTGTGGGCGCAGGTTAACGATTGTGATGCTACTATAGAAGTATACTGGAAGTGAATGATTAAGGAAATGGATGGCAGATGGCAGAAGCCAGATTCTTCATTGTTGAAGTGAAAATTGACTGATTAGCAAAGGGAGAAAGCTAGAATAATCCAAGAGTTAAAGTGTTAAGAGTTGAAGACATCAGTATATACTCATGTTTAATTTAATGTGGATACAAATGGGCACATATAAATATAGAGAGATATGAGTATATGCATACGTTTACAATTTTGCTCTGTCATCTGAGACAGATGACACACGTTTATAATTTTGCTCTGTCATCTGAGAGAACAAAACAGAAATTACAACTCGGTAGCAGCAAGCACATGTAGCATCCAGATATTGGTTTCTAATGCAATTCTCTGATAAAATTTAACAGGGATTCTTGGAGAAACAGCTGATTCTTGGGCTGGGGCAAGAAATGTCCAAACGAGCCTGAAACATCTTAAAATGGCAGAAAGTAAGGAAGTTCTTAAAAAAAAAATTGATGGGAATATGTCAAATGTTCACAGGAGCCATTAGAAAGAGCTACCAATGGCCAAATCTGAAACAATTTGAGGAACAAATTAAAGGGCAATTGGATTATAAACCAAAGTATAAAATAAATATTAATATATTTATATTAACATAAATAAATGGTTGAATAAATTAATAAATGGAAAAGACAAAAATCTCTAATGAAAATGAATTCCAAGTGAATTATGTGCCTGCTCTACTCTAAAAGAGATGGAACATAACTCCCCACTCCTTAAGTGTAGACTATACACAGTGACCTTTCCTCTCAAAAATTACAGCTTATTAAAAGGGGGGAAAAGACCAACTTCACAGTGGAGACACCTGAAGCACACTACCTTCACCAGTTGATCAAAGTTAATATCAATAGTGATGAGAAGTCATGTTAATAATATGTGGCCTTGATATGATATAATGAAAATGACACTTTACTTCTGTGGTTTTCTTCCCAAAAATCCATGCCCTAGTCTAATCAACAAAAGCATCAGGCAAATCTCAACTGAAGGATATTTTACAAAATACCTGGATAGCACTACTCAAAATTTGCAAGGAGATATGGTAACTGAATGTAATGTGGAATCCTGGAGGAGATCCTGGAAAAGAATGAAAAGAAAGAAAGGATAATAAGTAAAAACTAAGGAAATCTGAATAAATTGTGGATAGTAGTGTATCAGTATTTGTTCATGAATTGTTAACAAATGTACCATACTAATGTAGATGTTAATAACAGGGAAAATCGTGTGGGCATATGAGTACGTGAGTATGTAGAAAATCTGTGTAGTATTCATTCAATTTTTCTGTAAATGTAAAACTGCTCCAAAAAACAAAGTTTATCAACATACTACAGAATACACAAACTAAAGGAATTTATCACAATAGACCTGCACTATCAGAAATATTAAAAGAAGCTTATACACTGTAAACTATAAAACACTACAGAGAAATATAAGACCTAAGTAAATAAAAAAATTTTATTCATGGATTAGAAGACCAAATATTATTAAGACGTTAATTTTTGCCAAATCAATCCATTGATTTAATGCAACTTCAATCCAAATTACATTAGGTTTGTTTTCCTTTTGTTTAATTTTTTTGAAATTCAGAAAATTATTCTAAAAGTTAGACAAAAATTAAAATGAAGAAAAAATTCTCACTACCTAGTTTCAAGATTTTAAGATAAAGATACAGTAGGAACAAACATGTTTATTCACAAATAACATAATTGTCTACACAGAAAATCACCGAGGGCAAGGATGCACGTGAAAGTATGTTCAATATGATTAATCATTGAGGAAATACAAATTAAAAACAAAATGAGATGTCACTATTACCTACTAAAATGGCAACAATTAAAACTACTGACAATATTAAATGTTGGTGATGATGTGGAAAACTGGAACTTCACATGCATTGCTTGTATAATGTAAAATTGTATATCACTCTAGAAAACCATTTGGTAATTTTTTATAAAGTTATGTATACATTGATCATATAATTCAGTAATCTTACTTGCTATGGTTTGAATGTGTACCCCAAAGTACGTGTATTCGAAGCATAATCCCCAGTGCAACATGTTGAGAAGTGGGACCTTTAAGAGATGATTGAGTGGAGCCCTCATGAATGGATTAATGGAGTTATCATAGGAGTGGGTTAATTATGGTGGGAGTGGGTTACTAATAAAAAGAATGAGTTTGTCCCCATTTCCCTCTTGCCCTCTCATGCTCTTTTTCCCTTCCACCTTCTGCCATGGGTTGATGCAGCAGAAGACCCTAGCCAGACCTTGTCCTGTCAGTCCTAGATTTCCCAGCCTCCAGAACTGTAAAAATAAATTTCTTTTCCTTATAAATTATCCAGTCAGTGGTATTATGTTGTAGCAACACAAAACAAACTAAGACACCAATCTTATATATATATATATTATGAACATTCATGAAATACAAAGCTGATTGTAACCCCTTGTGCCCATGATGTGAGGGCCAGATTCGTACTGGCATCATACGCATTACCAGAAATTGCTTTTGTACACCATGTCCCCCACCCAATTATCCCCAGCATAATTGAACATAAATCCCCCTCCCCTTTTCCCCCCTATTCCACTTTGTAGCCCAAGGAATGTTCTCTCCCTCCACAACACCAACACACTACTGTGGTCTTTCTTTCCTTCCTTCTTTCTCTCTTATCTCCCACTTATGAGAGTACATGTGGTATTTATCCCTCTCTGCTTTCCTTATTTCACTCAATGTAAGTTTCTCTGGGCTCATCCATGTTTTTGCAAATGCGAGTATTTCATTCTTTTTTTTAAATTAAATTAAATTAAATTTTTTGTTTATTGTAACTTCTCAATATACATTGTAGCTGATTTTCATGTCCCTTTACCTGTTCGTCTTTCCCCCCTCCCTCTTTCCCCTCCACCCCTCCCAACTACACCATATCTGTTCATTTGTCTTAACAAGTTCAAGGAATTATGATTGTTGTGACTTCCTCCCCCCCACCACCATTTATTTGTTTGTATATTAATTATTTGTTTATTTTTAGCTCCCACAAATAAGTGAGAACATGTGGTATTTCTTTTTCTGTGCCTGACTTCTTTCACTTAATATAATTTTCTCTAAGTCCATCCATGTAGCTGTGAATGGTAGTATTTCATTCTTTTTTATAGCAGAGTAGTATTTCATTCTTTTTTATAGCAGAGTAGTATTCCATTCTGTAGATGTACCACAGCTTCCTTATCCACTCATCTGATGACAGACATTTGGGCTGGTTCCAACTCTTGGCTATAGTAAATAGTGCTGTAATAAACATGGGTGTATAGGTATCCCTTTGGCATGATGATTTCCACACCTATAGGAATATTCCCAGCAGTGGAATAGCTGGGTGATAGGGTAGTTCTATCTGTAACTGTTTGAAGAACCATTTTCCATAAAGGCTGCACCATTTTGCAGCCCCACCAACAGTGGATGAGAGATCTTTTTCTCCGCAACCTCACCGGCATTTATCATTCCCAGTCTTTTGGATATCAGCCATCCTAACTGGAGTGAGATGGTATCTCAAAGTGGTTTTTATTTGCATTTCCCAAATGATGAGAGATGCTGAGCATTTTTTAAAGTGTCTGTAGGTCATTCATATATCTTCCTTTGAGAAATGCCTGTTCAGCTCCTTGCCCAATTTTTAAATTGAGTTACTTGACTTTTTTTCTTGTAAAGTTGAGTTCCTTGTATATTCTAGATATTAACCCTTGGTCAGATGTATATTTTGCGAATATTTTCTCCCACTCTTTTGCTTGTCTTTTCACTCTGTTGATATTTTCTTTTGCTATGTAGAAGATTTTTAGTTTGATATAATCCTATTTGTTTATTTTTCCTTTGGTTTCCTGTGTTTTGGGGATCATATCCATGAAGTCTGTACTGACTCTTACTTCCTGGAGTGTTTCCACTGTTTTCTTTAAGGAGTTGTATTGTTTCAGGATATATATTTAATTCCTTAATCAATTTTGAGTTAATTTTAGTATATGGTGAGAGGTATGGGTCTAGTTTCATTTTCTGACATATGAATATCCAGTTTTCCCAGCACCATTTGCTGAAGAGGCAGTCTCATCCTCAGTGTGTAGACTCAGTGCCTTTGTCAAAGATCAGATGGCTATAGGTGTATGGGTTGATTTCTAGGTTCTCTATTTTTTCCCATTGATCTGTGTGTCTGTTTTTATGCCAGTACCATGCTGTTTTGGTTATTATAGCTTTGGAGTATAGATTAAAGTCAGGTAGTGTTATGCGTCCAGCTTTATTTTTTTGCTCAGGATTGCTTTGGGTATGTATGGTCTCTTGGTATTCCATATAAATGTCTGGATAGCTTTTTCCAATTCTGAGAAAAATGGCTTTGGAATTTTGATGGGGATTGCATTGAATCTGTACATCACTTTGGATAATATGGACATTTTCACAATGTTAATTCTTCTGATCCAAGAGCATGGGACATCTTTCCATCTTCTTGTGTCCTCTTTAATTTCAACAGTGATTCATAGTTCTCTTTGTAGAGATTTTTCACATGCTTGATTAACTTTATTCCTAATTATTTTATATATTTGGTGGCTATTGTAAATGGGCTAGCTTTCTTGATTTCTTTCTCTGCATATTCACTGTTGGAGTATAGCGATGCTACTGATTTTCGTGTGTTGATTTTGTATCCTGCAACTTTGCTGAAATCATTTATCAACTCTAAGATTTTTTTTTTGTGGAGGCTTTAGTCTGTTCAATATATAGGATCATATCACCCGCAAACAGGGACAGTTTGACTTTATCTTTTCCAATCTGGATGCTGTTTATTTCCTTTCCTTCTCTGAGTGCTCTGGCTAATACTTCCAAGACTATATTGAATACGAGTGGTGAGAGTGGGCGTCCTTATCTAGTTCCTGTTCTTAAAGGAAAAGCTGATGATATTGGCAGTGAGCTTATTATATATGGCTTTAATTGTGTTGAGATACTTTCCATCTATACCTAACATTTAGAGAGTCTTTATTATGAATTAATGTTGAATTTTGTCAAATGCTTTTTCAGCATCTATAATCATACGGTTTTTGTGTTTGCTTTTATTGATGTGGTGTGTTACATTTATTAATTTGTGTATGTTGAACCAACCTTGCATCCCTGGAATGAATCCCACTTGATCATGGTGTGTAATTTTGTGTATGTGTTGCTGTATTCTGTTAGCTAGCATTTTGTTGAGGATTTTTGCATCTGTATTCATCAAGAATATTTGCCTGTAGTTTTCTATTTTTGATGTATCTTTGTCTGGTTTTGGTATGAGGGTGATGTTTGCCTCATAGAATGAGTTTGGGAGAATGGCCTCTGTTTCAATCTTTTGGAATGGTTTGTACAGAATTGGTATCAATTCCTCTTTGAAGTCTTGATAGAACTCTGCAGTGAAGCTGTCTGGTCCTGGGCTTGTCTTTGCTGGGAGCCTTCTGACAACAGCTTCAATCTCTTTTATTGTTATTGGTCTGTTCAGATTTTCTACATCTTCCTGGCTCAGTTTTGGTAGCTTGTGTGTGCCCAGAAATTTATTCATTTCCTCTAGATTTTCAAATTTGTTGGCATATAGTTTTTTATAGTAGTCTTTAATGATTCCTTGGATTTCTGTGGTATCAGTTGTAATATCGCCTTTTTCATTTCTAATTTTTGTTATTTGGGTCTTCTCTCTTCTTTTCATGGTTAGCCTTGCTAAAGGTTTGTCAATTTTATTTATCTTTTCAAAAAACCAACTTTTTGTTCCATTGATCTTTTGCATTGTTTTGGGGGTTTCTATTTCATTTAATTCTGCTTTGATCTCAATTATTTCTTTCCATCTACTAATTTTGGGTTTGGATTGTTCTTGTTTTTCTAGTTCTTTAATGTGAAGTGTTAGATTTTTTATTTGCCATCTTTCCATTCTTCTGAAGTTAGCATTTAATGCAATAAATTTCCCCCTTAGTACTGCTTCTGCAGTACACCACAGGTTTAGGTATGATGTGCCATTATTTTCAGTAGTTTCAGGAAATTTTTTGATTTCCTGTTTAATTTCTTCTTGGACTCATATGTCATTAAGTAGAATGTTGTTTAATTTCCATGAGTTTGTATAGTTTCCAGAGTTTTGTATGTTACTGATCTCTAATTTTAATCAATGTGATCTGAAAAAATACATGGAATAATTCCAATTTTTTGAATTTGTTGAGACTTGCTTTGTGACCTAACATGTGGTCTGTCCTGGAGAATGTTCCATGTGCTGATGAGAAGAATGAATATGCTGAGGTTGTTGGATTGAATTTTCTGTAGATATCTGCCAAGTCCAATTGGTCTAGATTGTTGTTTTGTTATTGTTTTTCTCTATTGATTTTTTGCCTAGATGATCTGTCCAATCTTGAGAGTGGAGTGTTCAGGTCCCCTGCTGTTATGGTGTTAATGTCTCTTTCTTTCTTTTGATCTTTCTTATAGTGTTTGCTTTGTAAATCTGGCTGCTGTGACATTGAGTGTGTATATATTTATGATTGTTATATCTTCTTGATGGATAGATCCTTTTATCATTATATAGTGTCCTTCTTTGTCTTTTTTATGGTTTTTGCTTTAAAGTCTATTTTATCTGATATAAGTTTTTCATTTCTATTTGCATGGCATATCTTTTTCCATCCTTTCACTCTTTAGTCTATGTGTGTCTTTACAGGTTACATGAGTCTCTTGAAGGGAGCATATCCTTGGGTCCATCTTTTTCATCCAGTCAGTCTGTGTCTTTTGAGTGGGGAATTTAATCCTTTTACATTTAGAGTTATTATTGAAAGATGTTGATTTACTCCTAGCATTTTACTGATTTTTCTTTAGATGTCTTAAGTATCTTTTGTTCCTTTCTTTCTGATTTTCTCTTTGTCTTCTGTGTTTGTTGGTTTCTTGGGGTGGTAGATAAACTATTTTTTTTCTCTTTATTGTTTAAATTTTTGTTTTACTGTTAGGTTTTGTTCTTTCTTGAGTATTCATGGCAGTGATAGTTGTTTTTCGAGTCTCAAACCCAGTACTCCCTTGAGAATTTCCTGTAAGGCTGGTCGTGTGGTAGTGAACTCCTGCAGTTTTAGTTTGTTTGAAAAAATATACTATTTGTCCTTCATTTTGGAAGGATAGCCTTGCTGGGTAAAGTATAATTGGCTGGCAATTTTTGTCCTTTAGTATTTTGAATATATCTTCCCATTCTTTTCTGGCTTTTAGTGTTTCTGATGAAAAGTCTGATGTTAGTCTGATTGGGGCTCCCTTGTAAGTGACTTAATGCTTCTCTCTTGCAGCTTTTAAGATTCTCTCTTTGTCTTTGAGTTTTGGAGAGGACCTTTTTGGGTTGAATACGTTTGGTGATCTTTGGGCCTTCTGAATCTGAAGATCCATAACTTTCCCTATATCTGGGAAGTTTTCTATTATTTCATTGAATATGTTTTCAATGAATACCCTGATTCAGATATTTGAGTGCTTAAGGTTGTCTATTATCTCTCTTAGACTTTCTTCATTTTTTTAAAATTCTTTTTTTCTAGTCTATCTGTGTTAATTCAAGCAGCCTGTCTTCAAAGTCAGAAATTCTCTCTTCTGCTTGTTCTAGCCTGTTGGTTAGACTCTCTGTTGTGTTTTTTATTTTGTTGAATGAATCCTTCAGCTCCATAAGCTCTGCTACATTCTTTTTCAGGTCATTGATTAATTTGTACATTTCTTCTTTCAGGTCCTGTATATTTTTTCTCATTTCATTGTACTGTCTAACTGAGTTTTCCTGTATCTCATCTACTTTCCTTAGATCTGTTGCTCTAAATTCCTTGTCAGTCATTTCAAGGACTTCCTATTCTGTAGGATCTAGAGCTTTAGAGTTATTATTTTCCTTTGGTGGTGATGTACTTTCTTGATTTTTCATATTTCTGGTATCTTTCCTTTGGTGTTTAGTCATTGTGTCAGGGGGTATCACAGTCCACTTGTTCCACCCTGATGTCTGGCCTGGATCCTGAAGGGACTGTCGATTCTCAGCAGCTGGGACCTGCCTGGGCTGGAGGTCCTATGGTGCCTGCCTGTTCTGGCATGGCTGACTCAGGGCATGTGGGTCTGGCAGCTCCAAGGCCTCCCTGGGCAGCAGGAAGTGGCCTGGGTTGGGGGTCCCACAGCACCTGCCTGTTCCAGCATGGCTGACTTGGGTTGTGTGGACCCAACAGCTCTCAGGCCTCTCTTGGTAGTGGTCACTGGCCTGAGCTGGGGGCTCTGCAGCGTGCAGCTTCTGCCTGTTCTGGTGCAGCTCTCAGGCCTCCTGTTGTTGCTTTTTAATAGTTGAAAATTGGTTGATTTGTGGGAGAGAGTGATGCTAAGAACCATCTACTCCACCATCTTGACCAGAAGCTTCATATTTCATTCTTTTTATGGCACAGGAGTGTTCCATGGTGTGTGTATGTGTGTTTGTATGTGTGTGTGTGTGTGTGTGTGTGTGTGTTATTTATTAACATTTAATAAACAGCTACTTTTGTTTCTTTTTTTTAGCATTTGAACATTTTACTTTTATTTTATTTAGAGCAGGACATTTTACTTTTATTTATTTATTTATTTATTTTTTAACTTCTCAATATACATTGTAGTTGATTTTCGTGACCCTTTACCCACATGTTCCTTATCCAGTCATCCATCAATGGACATTTAGGTTGGTTCTATGTCTTGGCTGTTGTAAACAGAGCTGCTATGAACATGGGAGTGCAGGTGTCTCTTTGACATGATGATTTCAATACTTCTGAGTATATGCTCAGAAGTGGGATTGCTGGATCGTATGGAAGATCTATCTGTGGTTGTTTGGCAAAACTCCATACTGTTTTCCATAGTGGTTGTACTAATTTACAGTCCCACCAACAGTGCAGGAGCTTTCCTTTCTCTTCACATCCTCACCAGCATTTGTTATTCACCATCTTTTTGATAGTAGTCAGTCTAACTGGGGTGAGGTAATATCTCAATGTAGTTTTAATTTGCATTTCCCTGATGACTAGTGATGTTGAACATTTTTTCATATACCTGTTGGCCATTTGTATGTCTTCCTTTGAAAAATGTCTATTCAGCTCCTTTGCCTTTTTAAAAATTGGGTTATTTGGGTTTTTTTTTTTTAACTATATAATTGCTCGAGTTCTATGTATATTCTGGATTATAATCCCTTGTCAGATGCATAGTTAGCAAAAATTTTGTCCCATTCTGTAGGTTGTTGATTCACTCTGTTAATTGTTTCCTTTGCTGTGCAGAAGATTTTTTAGTTTGATATAGTCCCATTTGTTTATTTTTTTCTTTTGCTACTTGTTCTTTCAGATTCCTGTTCACAAAGACTGTACCCAGACCTAGTTGCTGAAGTGTTTCACCTGGATTTTCCCTCAGTAATTTTACAGTTTCTGGTCTTATACTTAAGTCTTTAATTCATTTTTAGTTGATTTTAGTGTATGGTGAGAGGTACATATCTAGTTTCATTCTTCTACATATGGATATCCAGTTTTCCCCACACCACTTGTTGAAGAGGCAGTATTTTCCCTAATGTAGATTTTTGTTGCTTTTGTCCACTATCAGATGGCCGTAAGCCTGAGGGGTGATTTCTGGGTTCTCAGTTCTACTCCACTGGTCTGAATGTCTATTTCTGTTTTAACTAGTACCATTCTGTTTTGGTTATAATAGCTTTGTAGTATAATTTGAAGTCAGGAAGTGTAATGCCACCAGCTTTATTTTCTTTGCACAGGATTGCTTTGTCTATTCAGGGTCTTTTGTTTTTCCATATGAAAGGTAAGATTGTTTTTCCATTTCTGTGAGGAATGTCATTGTTATTTTGATGGGGATTGCATTAAATCTGTAGATTGCTTTGGGAAGTATGGACATTTTCACAATGTTAATTCTTCCAATCCAAGAGCACGGAATATCTTTCCATCTTTTTGTGTCTTCTTTAATTTCTTTCAGAAGTGGTTTGTAGTTCTCATCATAGAAGTCTTTCACCTCCTTGGTTAAATTGATCCCTAGGTATTTTATTTTTTTCATGACAATTTTAAGTGGGCTTACTTTATTTCTCTTTCTGTTAATTCATTACTTGAGTATACAAATGCAACTGATTGTTGGGAATTTATTTTGTAAACTTCAATGTTACTGAAGTAAACCAGTTCTAGGAGTTTTATGATAGTCTAGGTTTTTCTATATATAGTATCATGTCATCTGCAAATAAAGAAAGTTCGACTTCATCTTTTCCAATGTGGAGACACCACTCTTGAATATTCAGCAAAGAGTACTGAAAACCTATCATCACGTGGTCACATACATAGATGTTTATACCAATTTTATTCATAACAGCCAAACACCAGAAATAATGCAAACATGTATTCATTTTATGAATAAACACTGTGCAATATACCCATAGAGTAGAATAGTACTGCACAATAAAAAAAATGAACTAGTGATACATGCAAAACCATGGATAAGTTTTAAAACATCATGCATTACAAAGAAGCTATATATTGTATAAAATGAAATTTTGTAGAAAATTTATATGTAGGGACAGATATCAGAAAAATAGTCACCATGGCCTGGGCACCAATAAAGAGGAGAAAATGTGTAAAAGAAAACATGATGAAGTGAAGAAAATATTCTGTTTTGATTCTGATGATTATATAATTATATTAGTCTAAACTCATCAAACAATCCACTTAAAAAGTAAATTTAATTGTTTATAAAGCATGCATCAATAAACCTAACTTAAAACAATTAACTAAAATAATAATAAGTCATCTTGGCCTTATCCTGACTTAAGAGAGAATGATTCTAGTGTTTTACAATTAGACATAATGTTGTTGTCAGTTTGAAACAGATAGCTTTCATCATCTTGGGGATTTATTCTTTATCTCATATTACTAATTGACTAACATTTTTAATCAATAATTGATGTTAAATTATTTTAAAGTACTTTTTCGGTGTCTATCAAGATAAAATTTTCTTTCTTCTCCTTTGATCAATGATTGTGATGAATTATTACTTGGTTTCCTAATATTGAATTGTTAGCTCATTCCTGGAATAAAGTCATATTTGATCAGAGTGTGTTAACATTTAATAAACAGCTACTTTTTTTTCTATTTTTTTTTTTTTTTAGCATTTGAGCATTTTACTTTTATTTTACTTAGAGCAGGACATTTTACTTTTATTTATTTATTTATTTATTTTTATTTTAACTTCTCAATATACATTGTAGTTGATTTTCGTGACCCTTTACCCATTCCTCTTCCGCCCCCCCACATCATATATGTTCTCTTGTCTTAAGTTCAAGGGATTGTTGAAACAGCTACCTTTGATTTGCTAATATTTTGCAGGTGTAGTTCTAAAGATGTTTAGCCTCTTTTTTTAATGTTACATTTTTCTTATGTTGTATGGAATTTTGCTTGGTTCATAATTGAAATTGCAAACATTTTCATCAATTACTATAATCAGAAATAGTTGAACTAAAATCACTTTCAAAGAACTCAGCATAAATTATTTAGAAAGAATGACTTTTTGGTAATTACTGTATTTTCTTGATAAAATTTTCTATTTCTTCGATGTTTATGAGGTTGTTTTTAAGCTTTATAATAAATTATTAAATTTGTACAATCAATTATTTTCTAGAAAATGTCTTCACTGATATTTAAAAAATATATAGAATTTTAAGTGATCTTTATTTAATGTCCTCCATATTGAAGTTGCATTCTTTTATTTCTTAACACAGCATAGGTGCATTATCTCTTTTTGTCTTCATTATCTTGCTAAAATTTTCTGTAATATCAATAGCTCACAATATTCAATACAATTTGAAATAGCCTGGAAAATGTTTTAACATCAACTTATCTTACCGCAACCTCGTTTTTAAAAACAAATTATATTGAAATGTATTGTTCATACATATTTGTGGGGTACAGAGTTATATTTCAAGACTGTATGCAATGTGTGATGATCAAATCAGGGTAATTAGCATATTCATTATTACAAAATTTAATCATTTCTTTGTGATGAGGGCATTCAATCTCTTCTCTTCTAACCATTTGATAACATGCAGTAAATTATTGTTAATTACACATGCCTAGCTTGATTGTACACCAAGACAACTTATTTTTCCTATCTAGTTGCTTTGAATAAACATTTTTGGTTTTTGGCACTTGGCCGGTACAGAGATTGAACCCTGGATCTTAGTTTTATAAGCACCACTCTGTTCAACTGAGCTAACAAGCCAACCTTAGCACAACCTCTGAATTGGTGAATTAACTTTTCTGGCATGGGAGGATAAAATAAATGTTACATTTGCTCTTTAGTCTTCCATTTGAGTTAATTTTTTAAATGAGTATTCTTTTTTTCTGCCCCTGGTCTACTTTTAAATTATTTTTAATGCTGATTTTGAATTTGGAAATCCTGTTTTCTTTCTTCACTTTCCTCTGGGTTAACTTTAAAATATTTGAAAAAAAAATTATTAGTCTTGTCTTTTACAAAATTACATATGTTAGAATGACATGTATCTTATTTGAATTCTTCTGCATGGGGTACTTGCTTTTTCTCTCCCATTTATTTATTTATTCAATAATTTATACCCATGTGAACTCACAGATATTTATTTTATAACCCAATATTACTTTGTTTATTTCATTTGCTAACATATTTCAGCTTTGGCCATTGAGAGTTGTTTCAGTATTTCTTGTGTCCTTCAGCATGGCCCAATCATGGCAGGGTTTCTGTTTTTGTTTCTGTTTTCTTAGCATTTTCTTACCTCTGACACTACAAGATGCTCCAGACCTCAGTCTTAGAATCAGCCATGTCTTCAAGGAGCCCTGTCACCTTTTATTGAAGAATAGTACTTAACCAACATCTGGTCTCTAGATGTATTTGTCGATACTAGAGTGTTATTGCTTCTAGGGTTTCTGAGCTGACAGAGCAAGGAAGCACGTGTGTGCATACTAACCTGTGTATATACACATATCTTATCTATAAATATTTCTATTTG
Source organism: Galeopterus variegatus (assembly GCF_000696425.1). Lineage (NCBI taxonomy): Eukaryota > Metazoa > Chordata > Mammalia > Dermoptera > Cynocephalidae > Galeopterus > Galeopterus variegatus. The sequence goes on from NW_007728320.1 coordinate 236,241, forward strand.
TAACCATCTATACATATATAAATCTAAACATCAGTTCATACTAATGTTGCCAACTCTATTTTATTAAAATATGGATTGTTCCAGGCTCCTCCCCTTGCTTACCTGTAAATTCTCACTTCCCACCTGTATCCCACTATCTACCATCCATCCACTTATTTAATTGTGCAACTCCTGCATACATGTATAGCAGTTGATAAATTTTAACTAATAGTCCTTTGTGAAACAACATTAACAACTAAATTACAGAACTGACATGTACTGATTTTGCCTTTAGTTAGTAGATTTCACTCATTTCTAAAGTTACTTAAATTAGTGCATTGTCCTTCACCCCCTTTGGTGAGGTTGTTTTCTACATTTCCAATACAGTTAGATTGTTCTGTCACATTCTACATTCCACTCTGTGATTCCCCAACCTCCTAATTTTTTTTTTCAATTTGCATACACTATGTGGAAAATCAACCATCAAGAAAGTGGACCATAACTCCCCACTTCTTGCAGGGAACGACTTCCTTCAAAAGAGTATCATGTTGAATGAGGGGAAGTAAAAATTTTACAGTGTGTGTAGAAACCTGACACACACTGTTAGCCAGGTGGTCAAGGTTAACAGCAAAAATGCTAAGTCTTATTGATAGCATGGACCTTTAATATGATGTCACGAAAATGGCACCTTACCTCTATGGTCTTCTTCCCTAAAACCCATAACCGAAGTCTAATCATGAGAAAAACATTTGAAAAATCCCATTTGAAGGAATTTCTGCAAAATATATGACCAGTACTCCTCAAAACTGTTAAAGTATTCAAAATCAAAGAAAATCATAGAAAGTGTCACAGGCAAGAACAGTCTAAGGAGACATGATGACTAAATGTAATATAGAACCCAAAAGGGGATCCTGAAACAACAAAAAAAGGACATTAGGTAAAATCTAAGGAAATCTGAATGAACTATGGACTCTAATGATAATATACAATATTGGTTCATCCATTTATAACAAATGAACGATTAAATATAACATAATTGAGATGGTAATAATAGAAGAAATTGTGTAGGTTATATGGAAGTGTACTGTCTTTACAATTTCCCTGTCAATATGTGACTATTCTAAAATAAAAACTTTTTAAAATTTATTTTTTATTGTACGTATTTGTGGGGTACAAAGATGACTATCAATAGCTGTGTATAATGTGTGATAGTCAAATCAGGATAGTTAGCTTATTCATCATTACAGTATATAATCATTATTTGTGTCTGTTAACCAGATGCTCATTAAGATCTTTATTTTTAAAAAAATAGCATTTATTTAATCACTTTCCCTTGATAATTAAAACAAATTTACTTTTTTTTATTATCTTTACTTCTTTCATATAATCTAATATTTTAGATTGTGATTATTATTTAATCTCTTAAAGTATTTGGAATCAACCTAAGTGTCCATTAACAGATGAAAAGATAAAGAAAATGTGGTATAATTTATACTATGGAATACTATTCAGCCAATAAAAAAAGAATAAAATCCTGTCATTTGCAGCAACATGGATGGAACCGGAGGTCCTTGTCTTAAGTGAAGTGAGCCAGGCACGAAAAGGCAAATACTGTATGATCTCACTCATTTGTGGAATCTAAAAAAGTTTATCTCATTGAAGTAAATAGTAGACTAGTGGTTGCCAGAGGCTGGGAGCTGGGGATAGGGTGAGATGAAAATGGGGAGGAGTTGATCAACAGGTACAAACTTACAGTTAGGTAGGAGGAATTAGTCCTAGTGTTCCAATACACAGTAGGGTGCCTTTAGTTAACAATAATGAATTATACATTTCAAAATAAGAAAAAGAGGATTTTGGGCCGACCCCGTGGCGCACTCGGGAGAGTGCGGCGCTGGGAGCGCAGTGACTCTCCTGCCGCGGGTTCGGATCCTATATAGGAATGGCCAGTGCGCTCACTGGCTGAGCGTGGTGCGGGCGACACCAAGCCAAGGGTTGTGATTCCCTTACCGGTCACGAAAAAGACAAAAAAAAAAAGAAAAAGAAAAGAAAAAGAGGATTTTGAAAGTTCGACCTATTAAATGTATTAAAACATAACACTGTACCCCATAAATATGTACAATTCTTATGTTCAATTAAAAATGAAAAAAATAAATAAAAAGTTTAATTTAAAAATGAAAAAAAATATGGTAAAAGTGCAACCTTATAACACCAAGATCACAGATTTGGATCCCCATACTGGCTAGCCACCCAAACAGATAAAAAATAAAAGGATTTCTATTTCATATACTCTGAAGGCTGATGTCTAGGGGTAAACAAGCACAGACAGCCCCCCCACCACCACCACCAAATTTTAAAGAATATGTTTTCATATTTGCTAATTAAAACCAACATTAAAAATAGTTGTTTGGGAATTTTTTATTGGTTTATTATTCACTGCTATTTACCTATTACTATTTTTTGAGGAAGTTGGTTCATTTTTAAGACAATGGATCATTTATTATAAATAGAATCTAAACATGGAATTGCCCAAGTCAACCCTAAAGTCTACCTTGTAAAACACTCTGAAATTTATCTCTATGTATTAAAATTAGAGTTTTTGAAGTACTATCGAAGCACCAAAGACATATTGAATCCAAAGAGAAACTTTCTCCTTGATATAATACAAAGTACTTAAAAGAAAAAAAAGAGAGGGCCGGCCCAGTGGCGCACTGCTATAGTCCGCCGCTTGGGAGACGCAGTGGCACTCCCGCCGAGGGTTCGGATCCCACATGCAGACCGGCCGCTCACTGGCTGAGCGAGGGGCGGGAGCAACACCGAGGGTTGCGATCCCGTGGCCGGTCCCGGTCCGGTACGGGCGCGACACTGAGGGTTGCGATCTGTTGCCGGTCACGAAAAAAGACAAAAAGGAAAAAAAAAAAAAAAGAAAGAAAAAAAAGAGAGAAGTGTATTTTCATTATGTAATTCAATGACATTTATTGCTGTGGTTGTATAGCACCTAAAGTTTTCTCATGTTTACCCATGATGGTATCATTTATTAAAGTAAGGAATACAAGAAGGAGACAACTTTACAGTGGAGACAGACAATGGATTTGGTGTTACATATTTTAAATTTGCATTTTCTGTGGGACACGAATATGGAGGTGTTCAATAAGCAAGCAGACATATTAATCTGGCATTACACAATTGCCCAGTTGCAGAGTAAAAAAAAAAAAAAGTGGAAAATCAGAAAATGGTAGTTAAAACTTTCAGAAAATTTAGAGTAAGAAGGAAAGATAACTTAGGAGGAGGAAATAGGCACATAAAGTGTAAAGGAAAGAAGAGGAGGTAGGAGCAACCGAAGCCCTAAGAGGAGACACAAGAGACTGTGGGGCTACATGGATAGTGGAGCTACATGGATAGTGGGGGAGAATTTCAACAAGACAGTGACCAACAGTGTCAACGGATGAGGTGAGAGTAAGGTTCATGGGTACAATAGTTAACACTCACCAGCTCCTACAAACTTTTCATATAATATCTAGTTTATTTCTCCAGTAATTCTGCTTAGATTAAATTATCTTCACCCTTCAACAGAAGAGAAAACTGGACCTCAAGTAGACAAAGAACATACAAACAGTCACAAGTTAAGAAGCTGAAAAACTGAAATTGAACCCCTAGTCTGTGGGTCCAAAGTCCACAGTTTCTTCCCTTCTTTGTGCCAAATGAATGTCACAAATAACAGTCTTTAAAAAAAAGTCTTAATCTAATGCTAATGAAAGAGCCCATATTTTCAGAAAATTGAGAAAGGGATTGTAAATGAGAACATAGAAATTTTGAGGGTAAATTACTTTGTTGAAAAGGAAAATAAGGCAAAAACTGAAGAAGGAAGTCATGGAAAAGGAAAGCAAGATTAAAACGAGATCCCTTTGAACAGGCTTAATACCTTAGGAGAAAGAATTAGTAGGGAAGAGGCTGGGAAGACACAGGAGAAGAGGAAAAAGGAAGAAAAACTGTCCCTGAGATGGCAGGAGAGATATCGAGACAGGGAGGGTGAACATCCCTTCCAAAAGGAACCGCTTTTCACCGAAAATGGAGGAAACAGTACACAGGGCATGCAGTTGTGCGTGCTGTTTTACTGTTTTATCAGCAGAAAGTGAGAAGTTCGAGTGTAGCTCTACCTAATTAGTGTTGAGTTATCAGTGTTGTTAAACCATCAATGTTGTTGTTTAACAATCAATGATGTTGTTTTTCTCTGTGACATAAGAGATGACAGGTGGACGAGCAGGTAACTAAGAAAATAGTGATAAATGTGTTATATGTTGGAGAAATTGGAAAAGCACGTAGCGTGGATACACTTGCTTGTGGTTCTGAAGGCCTACTGAAAGTTGGAGAACATAAGCTTATGTGTGGGAATACGCAGGGTGTAAAGTTGCAGGATGGATGTGGAAATAAAACTAGATGGAAGGACTGTTTAGCAAAAGAGTAGATTAAGTGATTTATCAAAGAATCTTAAGGAGCAGGTTGAATAGAATAAATGAAAAAAAGTGGGTATTGGAGATTATAGATCAAAGAACAGCTGTAATTCAGTAACTCCCAAACTGGTGTTTTGTGAATCACTTTTCTTCATTTATTTTTTCTTAATTGTTTGCATAAGTTTGGTTAAAGTTGTTACAAAATCTTGGTTATTCAGAATAAATGTTAGTGTACTAAATTCTTTCACCCAAGAAACGTTTCAACTTTTATTAACCCTACTCCCCTAAATTTTTTTGACTGTACACCTTTTCATCTTCCTCTGTGTAGCTCTTATTTACATTCTCAAACACTAATGTTCTATGTAATAACATAGTCTGGTAACTGATGGTGTAAAGGAAGTCGAGAAGTGAGAAAACTGGCCTGAACAGACAGGAGTCAAAGAATGACTATTTGAATTTAAATTTCCAGAGCCGATGTATATATACAAGGTGCAGGCTCGACAGAGTATGCATATGGTTAGGCAGCATAAGTGGACTGCAGTGAAGGTCACTTGAGTTGAAAAGGTCAAGAACAAATGGCAGACTGGAAGGTAGTTCACTCACAAGGATCCAGATGTAACTCAGACTCATGCCAAAATTTGGTGTGACAACAATGACCAGCTGCCAAAGTAGTGGTCAGATATGGGATTAATTCTGAGTGAGATAAAAGATACATAACAGGTTGGTAAAATCTGGAAGAGGTAAAAGTTAACAAATGCAATAATTTGGTAGCATCCTTAGCAATGATGAAAAAAAAAATTACTATTGTCTTTTAAAGCTGTGCTCTGGGGATCATGGGAAGATGAGTTATCTCTCTTTGGGAGGTTAGTGGAAAAAGAGAGAACACCAGTGGGAAGAGCTACTACTTTTAAGTAGAAGATGCCATTATGGGGTGAACTGTTTCCCCAAAATTCATATATTTAAGTCCCAGCCACCAGTATTTCAGCATGTGACTTTATTTGGTAATAGGGTACTTACAGAGGTAATTAAGTTAAAATGAAGTGATAGGTTGGGCCCTAATCCAGTATGACTCATGTCTTTATGAAAAGGGGAAATCTGGACACAAAGACATGCAAGAGGGAATAGGATATGAAAAGACACGGGGAGAAGACAGCCATCTACAAGCCAAGGAGAGAGGCCTGGGACAGATCCTTTCTTCCAGTCTTCAGAAGCAACAAACTCTGCCAACGCCTCGATTTTGAACTTTTAGCCTCCAGGACTGTGAGGCAATAAAATTTGTTGTTTAAAAGCCATTCGATTTGTGGTGCTTTGTAACAGTAGCCTTAGCAAATCAATACAGAGGCATTCAGTCAAAAGGTTAAGAATTAATAGAAAGTGATTGGTTTTTATTTTTTATTTTATTCTATTTTATTTTTCTAACCATGAAATGGGATTTTTTATAAAAAAAAAATAATAAGGCCTAGGAAAAAGAAAATATTGGGAGCTGGTTTTCCCTCTGCTAGAAAGCTGATACCATGCCTTAGAGAATCAAGGTGCTAGATGGGTTGGTTACTGCTGCTTCATTATTATTTAGAGTAAGGAGTTTACCTCCCAGTGCTCTTTTCCTTTCATCAATGTGCTCGCAAATGTCACAACATCATAGAGGGGCACAGATGACCTAAATGGTCTAATACACTCTACAGTCATATTTTAATATCCCTTGATGAAAACTAATCTTTGGCAAGTTAGCTGGCATTTTGCTTTCCAGAGGAAGAGTGAGAAATGACTCTCTTTTGTGGGAGTCTTTCTGTTCATGACTTTTTCCTTACTGAGTTTACTTGCTCACTATCTAAGGTACTTACTACATAAAGACACATGTTTGGTGAGAATAAGTTTTTCATTGCACATGACACCTTGAATGGTAATATAGGAGCTTATGATACTCTGATGTGCTCAGAACTCAAAATTTTAGTGAATCAGTCCACCGGGGGTTGGAATTTTTCTGTATACTCTAAAATATTGCTATTCCTGGAAGACAGCAGGAGGAAGAACTGTTGTTTGAATCATAGTCAGGTGTGGTATCATTTCTTTAATATATATATAAATGAATACTGTGCACACTGAGACGGCTTCTTTTCCATCTGTCAGCACATTCTTTACAACCATGCATAAACCTTATTATCACACTCAGTGTGTTACTGCAGAAATTATCCTGGCCTTCAGACCCAGAACAGTCTCTCTACAGCTTTGAGTAGAATTCAAACTTCAGTACAGTTAATGTACAAACAAGCAAGCTAGTAAAGAGAGGGAAAAGCAATAGACATTTTCCTTTCACAGAAAATTTGCTACAGCTTCTTCATTTTATCACATGTACAAAAGTAAGCATTTTTCATTGAATAAAGTAGTTCCTGAAGACACACGTTAGGTCTTGATAAAATTTTTCCACTGTATTCACATATATTAACCTTTGATGAAAAGACCGCAGGAAGTAAAAGGCGTGAGACAAACTTAGCATCTTTTTTTTTTTTTACATTAACCTTTGAGTTCTGAACTGTTGTAGTTGTATGTTTGGGGGTATATTTGGATAGAGACATTACTGCCATCCTGTTCATATTTATGGGCCTGACCTTTGTATTATACTAGCCTGCTTTGAAGCACAGTTATTTTTAATTGCTTTATGCGTCCGTGGAGACTATTCTTTGCCTCCATCAGTTATATACAGTACCCTGGCACATATGTTTGCTCAGTGAATCTTTCAATGACTGGATATTTATAACCACATCTGAAAAGAAGAGAAGGAAATGTTGCATTTTGGGGTGGTGTGTGTCTTGTATGTTTGTGTGAAAATGTGTTTTATTGTTAATATTGCCATATAATTAATGAGGTGACAGGAAGAATTAAAAGTGACAGATTGTTTTGGCTGCACTGGAACCATCCGAGATATAGTCTCCCATAATGCAGCTCAATAAACCCAGCCTGTGCGAAGCACTCAGTGTATGATTCATGGCTGCAGAAGGGCTACTCACAGAGTTTAACGAGAGCTAGTCCTGGGCTGGGCAGCAGGAGGCTGAAATTGCTCTCGGAAGACAATGAAAAGTGCTGTGTGCCTAAACCATGCCTGAAATTTGCAAGGGTGCTTTGATCACCAGTATCACAAATGGCATTATTCTATATGTGCCTGATCAGAATCTGGACAGAATGATTGACGAAAATATACATCTCAGAACTATTCATTTGGAAAAATGGACTGCCCCCATTCTTCCTACCTAAAGAAAGCATGTCTGTGAGGTTTCTTCCAGGAATGGGTTATTGAATTGTGACAAGCATATTGAGAGATATTCATTGGTAATGAAAACAGCTGAGGCAGTCCTAGTCAAAATGTGGCCCCAGCACCAGCAGCCTCATCCTCTCTTGGAGTTTGTTAGGAATACAAACTCTGCCCCATCCCAGACATCCCAAATCAAAATTTCTAGGGTCAGGAAGGGAAGGAAAGAGAGGAATCGATGTTTTAATAGGCTTTTCAGGTAGCTGTTCTGTACACTAAGAGATGACAGCTATACCTTTTAGTACAGGTAACTATAAGAAATGAGAAGAGAAAAATAATCACACTTATCAGAGATTCAATTGCATCTAAGGTAAAAGTTCAGTTAGTAGGAACAAACTAAGTGGATTCTGAAGACAATCTGTGTTCTTTATCTACCAGGTACTAGCTTGAACTTCAGCAAGTAACTTAATCTATCTAAGATTCAGCCCCCTATTGGTAAAATGAGACAGATAACAGTACCTACCTCATGAGACTTAAATAAAACGATGTGTTTGATTATACAAATATTAGTTGCACTTAATAGTAAATAATACGATGCACCCCATTTGAAGACAGATCATTATGAAACAAGTTAACAACAGGAGTGGGGTAATACCAGCTATTCTATATTTATTAAATTCTCATTGTGTGCCAGACACTGAGCTAATTGCATACTGAGCTAAATACACACATTCTCCCATCTAACCCATTTAATTTTCAAAGCAACAATATTGGGTATGTTGTACAGCTGCACCATCATAATTTCTTGAAAGAGTAAAGTGAATGAAAGAAGCTAAGCAATTTGTTGAAGGACCTAAAGCTTGTAATACACATTTTTGATTCCCACTCAGAGCTGTCTGATTTGATGTACTTCTTAACCTCAACACAAGTCATTATCTAGGGGAAGAAAACAATTTTCAGTCTTCCCCAGCATCATAACTTTATCTATCTTTGGTCGATAGTACCATGACAGATGAGCAATAATGATTAGAATGACATTCATGAGTTATGGTAAGATGCCTTGAAATAAAAAAAAATAATAATAACAATAATAATTACTATGACTTGAATGTATGTGTTCACCCCTCCCCCCAATTCATATATTGGAACCTAAGACCCAATGTGATAGTGTTAGGAGGTGAGGCCTTTAGGAGGTAATTAAGTCATGCAGGCTCTGCCCTCATGAATGGGATTAGCAACCTCATAAAAGGGCCAGAGGTAACTAGGTGGCCCATTTTTGCACTTCTGTTCCTTCCACCATGTGAGAATACAGTGTTCATCCCCTCTGAAGACACAACAACAAGGTACAGTCTTAGAAGCAGAGACTGGGACCTCACCAGACACCAAACCTGCCAGTGCTTTGATCTTGGACTTTCTGATCTCTAGAACTGTAAGAAAAAAATTTCTGTTCTTTATAAATTACCTAATCTCAGGTATTTTGTTATAGCAGCTCTAATGGACTAAGGCAATAATAACATTTAAAAATGTGGTCACTGTTCTCTGAGAAGTAAGGAAGAAAAAATAATTTAAATTATCTTAAAAATTTGCGATTGCAAGGGGAGATACCAAAAAGGGTTAACTTATGGTTTCATAATTAAATTAGTTTCCCATTCTAAAGTATCCTAGTTATGCAGGTGCTCACTGTCATGTATAAATAATATTATACAATGTATCTTATTGCTGGAGTCCTCAAGAAACAATTGTGCAATTCCCGATGTTCCTACTTTGACTTATCAACTACATAGGCATAAAATAAAAGATCAAGAACCAGAGACATTTCAGATGTCAGGAGCTTAACTATCCTTATAGCAAGTTCCCAGACCTTGACAATGTAAGTTGTTCTCTGTTTGGTTTGATTCCTCACTGCCAGGGAAAACAAAGGTTTGGTGTATTTAAAGTGACTTTGTACTTTTAAGTCAACATAGCTTGTAAGTCCAGGGCTGACACCACCTCCTCTTTCTTTCCTTCGATGTGCGTGTTAGTGTGCAAAAGTGTGTGCGGGGTGGGAGGGGATGTCTCTCCTTAGGAAGCCTGCCCAGTCATTGCTACTAAGTAGTTTCTCTGTAGATGAGATACTAGAAAAAACTAAAGAAGGCAAAGGGACAGGAGAGACACAGAACAACAGAAGGGCACAATAACAACTACTCGCCTGGAAAGACAGTCATCGTGTTTCACAGTGGTCTGACCATTTCAATGCATAGGGCAGAACGGGGTGCACCAAACATTCCTTTGCACACATCCTGAAATGTGAAAAGGGTTGTCCTAGTTTCAGCCATTTTCTTTTATTCTTCCACTCAAAGGGAGCTAATGAAACACAAAGCCCAGGCTAAGAAACCATTACTCCCTTCACAAGCTGTTGAGGGAGTGGCATTTCCTACCTTATTCCTATTCTTGAATTGTCGCTGAGTCCAAGTACCCATTCCTCCTGGTGAGACAAACTCTCAAGAATGACAGGTTCCCCTTGAACATGTTCTCAGCCTTTCTCATGAGGTCCAGATAAATACCACATAGTCAGCTGGACAATATTGATGCAAAATGAATATAACGGAAGCCTAGGGTTACCTAAGGTATAAACACACTTTTCCTTTTAGAAACTGGTAGTGTAACCTTTCCGTGCTCGTTCCCTTTCTCTTGATTATTTGATGGGTTAGATGCAATGTAAGTCATTACTGAGTAACCTAATAATGAACGGGAGGCAACTTTATGTGCAATAGATACTTAAAGCCCTGTGAACTAGGGAAATGTGTTTAATCTTTCTGAGCTTAATTTGTTAATATGTGACAGAACAATAAAACCTAATTCACATGGAGGGGGGGTTGTGAAGTTTAAATTAGATAAAATTCTGAACTATTTTTTCTTTTATTAATTTGGCCAACAAACATCTAAAACTAAATGCTTACATCTAAATACCTACTATGTATAGTAAGTATATTAAAAGGAAAGTCTCAAAGGCCTTATAGTCTAAAACTAAATTTTGGAATTCAGGGTCTTCATAAACTTGGTTTGAAATAATAATTATATCTTCATTTTTGCTTATTTCTAAATAAAAATTTGGCAATTTCTAAAAATAACTATGAATATAGACAACAAACCACAATAGTATTTTGTCACAAGCAGAAATTACAGATATATCAGAGTGGCTAAAGATATCATGAAATATTGTTTTGACTCACCACTGGCTATAAATTATAATAGTGAAATTACTATTAGATTTTCTTATTTAATGCTTTAATAAATGACCATTTATATATAAAAAAAGCTATATTATAATATGTTTTGTTAATATATCTGGTAACCATATTTAATTTTCTTTAAATCATACATATTTTGTTTTATGTGTTTAAAAATGAATGGGTTTATGGGCTTCATCAAATTTCCAAAGAGGTTTATGGTATGAAAAGTTAGAAATCCTGGCTTTAGGAGAAGAGATATTTAAGAAATCAACAATCCCAATACATTATAATTAATGTTATCACAGTAGTGTAGTTGATGTCATGGTAGGGATATCATGGGATCCCAGCCTGGGTCAGTGTGTGTGTGTGTGTGTGTGTGTGTGTAGTGGGAGTGTTGGAAAGGGCAGCCCTGGCTGGGTACTCTTGGAAGATTTCAAAGGTAAATAACACTTTAGAGGAGATCAGTTTTAATCAGGTCAAAAATAGAAGTCCAGGTGAAGGGTACAATATGGGGAAGGAAATGGACAATGTACGACATGTGCAGAGGTGAGGGTGTGTGAGAAGATGGGATATACCCCGGAATCTGTATGGCCAGAGCCCAGGGTGTACATGGGAGGATACAGAACATGAGGCCAGGGAGGAAAGCAAGCAGCAGACCAGGAAAGGGTTTGGATGCCTTGCTAAGGCACTGGATCATTATCGTGGATGTGGTGTACAGCCACGGGAGTATTTTTAGCAGAAGGATGCTATCATCAGATTTGTGTCTCAGAAAGATCATCCTGGATGCATTGTGGGGATGGATTATTAGGGTGTAGTGATTGTAGAGGTGGCGAGAGGCAGTCTGGGGAGGAATGAGACAAACTATGAGTCTGTTGTAGTACTCCAGGCAAGAAACAACGAGAGCCTGAATCGCAGCCATGGCAGAGTGTGAGATCACCGTGGCGAGTGTAAAGTGCTACTGTGGGGCTGAGATAAGGAAGGAGGAAAAGAAAGAAGAAGAGAGGGAGGGAGGAAAGAGAAACAGAACCAAGGAGACAAAAGAAAGGGAGGAAGGCAGAGAGGAGTTGTAGTCTTCAGCTAAGTAGACATTTAAAGTCAAGGCGTTTCATTAAATATGATCACACTGTTAGTCTACCCCGGAGGTGTGATAGGATTACTAGTACCCGGGGTCTCAGCCAATCAGCCAGATGGCTGCTGATTGGCTCAAATGAAAACTAATCAGGACTCTTCTCCAGTGGTTCAATTGCTGCACAAACAGCCAAGGTGAGCTCAGTGAAAGGAAACTGTTGCCAAGTACACAACCTCCAAAAGGCAACAGGAAAGGCAGCACAATTTATTTTCTGACAGTCAGCAGTCCCTAGGTTTGTTTACAAGTTTCCAGAGACCTCTCTCTCTCTCCCCCCCCTCCCTCTCTCTCTTTCCTGGAACTTTGTATTTAAGAAACATAGTATAGGCTGTATTTCATATTGAATTCAGTATGAGAGCCTTACAGGAGCATGTCTAAGGGAGTAATTTGACCCAGAAGAGGTAGATCAATGCACATCCATTCTAACATGTAAAATGTGGATGAAAAACAATGCTGAAAGCAGTCATGCAAAGTAACATCTGAGGACAGCTTCAAGAGAACCAAACTGTTTTTACTGAGATCAATTGTCAGTTTCCTTTAGATCTTTTCTGTTCTCTCTCTCTCTCTCTCTCTCTCTCTCTCTCTCTCTCTCTCTTAATTACTAGTGTGAATCAGGAATTACCTATTAAATACCATTAAAGCTATTTCTAAGAACTCTGAGCTTATTGAAACCTGTTCTTTTGTAAGACTCTATTCCAAACAAATGGTATTCTGTTTTCATCTTGATACATTCCTAAATAATTTAATTCTCCTGAAGAGAGTAAGTCTGATTTTGGAAAATATCCAAAGTCAAAAATGGTAAGAGGGAATTCCCATTCAAAAGATGCAGCTACGCAAATGAATGAAGTTGCATGTAATTCCAGAAAAGATTTTAATTTAAACAACTCACCCCATTTCACTCGAAAGATTTCTTTTCAAAGTTCAGCAAATCCAAATCCACTCTTCAATGCGTTAGCTTTTACATAAGAGAAGAGTGGAAGGAAGGTACATTATGCCAAATAAAACAGGAAAAGAAAAAGAAACTGTTAGAAAAGTTTATGAAAGAAAAGTGACATTAGAAAAGCATAAAATTATTATTATTATTTTTAAAGATGTTAACATAGCTGTTTTAGGATAAAGCTTATGTGAAGGGTACTATTTTTCTATTTGGTAGATTAACATAAATCCATGTTTTAAACAATTTTGACAGTACCTCTGAAGTTAAAGTCTGCTGGGGGCCGGCCCGGTGGCGCACTGCTACAGTGCGCCGCTTAGGAGCATGGTGGTTCTCCCGCCGAGGGTTCGGATCCCATATACAGACCGGTTCCCGCTCACTGGCTGAGCGAGGTGTGGGAGCAACACCGAGGGTTGTGATCCCGTTGCCGGTCCCGGTCCAGTACGGGCGCAACACTGAGGGTTGCAATCTGTTGCCGGTCACGAAAAAAGACAAAAAGGAAAAATAAATAAATAAATAAATAAAGTCTGCTGGATTCTTGTTCCCAGGATTTAGGATACAAAAGTATATGCAAGTTCTATACATGAAACCCTTTCCATTTTGAGGAACTGTGTGTGTGTGAACATCTGCCAGTGCAACAGAAAGAAAAGCTCTGATTTTACACAGTTTTTATAGAGCCAGAAGCATTTCCAACACATTCCAAAAGCCCCTAATGATACTTCACCCAGTCAGCTTCCTGAAGGTTGGTACATAATTAATGAGGTGGTGCAAGTTCTGTAGAATTAGTTTCCGTCTAAATAAAGGTGCCCGATGTTTATCTATACCCTTTGTACTCATTGTTGCCTTGAATATACCGAGCTTCCTGTTGGTACAGGGAACTATCGATTTGCTGACTAATCTTTTTATCTGATCATTATAGATTGTAACTCTCAGTCTATAACCTTTACACACTGCTATTGTGGTTAAATAAAACACAATACAAAATAATTAACACGTTCCCATATCGATATCTCTCTTCCAGGCAAGAATAGAAGTAAGACTTGGATTTGACAACTGGGCATTCATATTTTTAAAGAAAAGTATAAATAGAAGATGAATATACAATCTTTAGTTAATATAAATTACTCAGGAAGAAATAGTGTGTAGCCTTGGGGAAATCAACAGCTTCTTCAATTGGATTGCTTCTGTCACTGTATGGACACAGTCTTGTTTGATGTCCTCCTACCATTTGTCTTGTATGGAGTCTTTTATCTAAATCCAAAGTAATGCAGTCATTGGGGCTGCAATTCAATAATGCCTCCACGGGAGCTGTCATCCACAGTTTGCTATTCATCTTGTAAAAGGCTTTGAGTTTTCAAAGTACCAACTAAGGTTGGCATTTCAATGCCGAGGACAGATCTCTTAAAGTTCTTTTGTGTTCACAAGAAAGGGAGTGAAATTGAAAATGGGGGGAGATTAAATGGCCAACCTACTACTCTACCTGACTACCTAGGGGTAACCCCAAGCTACCCAAGGGAGCAAAGACATTGGTTGATCTGACCTAGTCTGGAATGGGACATCACCATGAAGGAGGAACACGTTGACAGATGTTTATTTCACACCAAGTTTTACTGTTGTAATTAAGAATCAACACATTTATGAAAATTGACCAGAAAAAGGAAAGTTAAAAAAAAAAGAAATGATGAGGAAGAGAATTCCTTGGAACATTTTGAGAAGCAAGTAATTTTAGAAATAAGTGCATCTTTAAGGAGTTTAGAGATGAAGGCACTGAAGCTGATGGTGTGAATTAATAGGCTCAGGTCTCTTGGGTGCTGTTGTTTGCATGAAGATAGGCTGAAGTGGGACTGCTATCAGTGGACCTGGTTGTTGAGCTCTTCTGCTGGAAGTGTTAATATTTCCCTGTTCCATTCAGACTCAATTTTCTATTCCTTCTGTTACCATAATATACTTATATACATGTGTAAAGAATGACTAGCCTAAAAAAAAGATGTGGTAAAAGTTCCTGGGACTATGAAGGGATTAAACCAAATACAACTTTGCTTTTGAAATCCATTTTTTTAAAATTTTATGGACCGAGGGTAGAGGAGGATGGAAACACTTACTTATGATTGAAGCCACCCAACTGCTGCACTATTTCACTGTGACTCTGGCCCTCAGTTTACACTGGCTGAGGAGATTGGCTAAGAGGAGAAATAACATAAGACAAGAGTTCAGAGTAGTAGCAGAGACCTAGATTAGAAACCCAGATTTTGTTCTGAATAATTGTATATCTTGGGAAGTCATTTGGTTCCTGGGCTTCATTTTCCTCATCTAAGTAATGAGGAATTTGGAATAAAAGATTTCAAAGATACCTTTCTTCTAAAACACACTACAATGCAGTGACTATAATAGGTGATGTCTATATTTTCTGCACAGATCATATGTTCATTTATTCATTCATGCATTATTAAAATATCAGCAATGATGTATTAAGTTCCTTCCATTTATTAAGTTCTGTATTAGTGGCTGAGAATAGAATAGATTGTAAGAGCATATTTTATTCCTACCCTCATAGAACTTGCAGTCTAGTGAGGCAGGCAGACATTTTATCAATAATGACAACAGTTACAAATTTACAGTTGTGATAAATGCTAAAACTGTAACAAATGCACAGCGGTGCTGAGGAAATTCATTAACAGGTAGAATTGACCTGGGTGAGGAAATCGGGGGAACCTTCTCTGAGGCTGCAATAACTCAGCTGACATCTGAAGGCTGGCGAGATGATCTTCTTGGCCATGATCAGAGTAACCTTCATCCTGATAAGAATGAAGAATCATCAGGATTTTAGACACAATGTAGCATAATCAGATCTGCTTCTGCCTCAGCTTTAAAAGACCATTCTGTCAAAAGTAAAGAGAAAGGGTTGAAGAGCCAAACTAGTGGTAAAAACTAATCTGCGTTATGGGACAATACAAGCAAAATTAATTTGCAGCAGGAATTTTAGTAGATACAATTGTGCTTGACCTTGAGACATCAAGAAGTGGGGCAGGACACAGGTAGAGCTGTGTGCGTCTGCTCCCTCAAGTCTAGCTCTCAGGGTTGGACCCCAAATTAAAAGTATCATTTCTTCGCAGTTTGTAGCCAAGTTATGGAGTTGTCTGTCAATTTGCAGATGTTAGTTTAAAGAAACATAAGTTAACTTAAAGAAAAATACATATTTCTTCATCCTTCTACTCATTCATCATTTAACAATGGGTTGCCATGGGAGCAGACATTAACATCTTTGGCCCTGATACGTAATTCTGGTGGATTCCAAAACCGAATCATTACTTTACAATAGTTAGGCCAGAATTGAGCATCCCATGAAATTCTGCCAGTCCTGCAGTATGGTTCATAATCTATAAAATGTTATTTTGTGAGCATGCTTCTCAGAAAGGTCATGGGCAAGTAGAAAATCCTGATTGATCATTTTAAAGGCTGTTCATGGTGACTGACATGTTACTAAACAGGAAGAATTTTCAAGCAGATACAAAATACTTCTTCAAAGTAATTTCTAGGTGTTCTGTCACATCCACAGTTAAAGCAGAGAAGATAACTTATTTTGGCTTGAAACCTCCTTCCCAATTTTTTTTTACTCACAATTCTTCTCACCAATATACTCATTTTTCCAAACTGGCCTTCTCGGCATTCCATAATAAGCTTCCTGTGATTCCACAGCCACTCTTTATGTCAACTTACTCCTGCCTCCTTCACTCTTCTCATAATCTCCTGCTCAACTCCTGTCGTCCCTCATGGCCAAATCCAAGTTTTTCCTCCTCAGAGATGACGTCCCATTATCTCCTCAGTCTATTGAAATCTCTCCTGTAAATTTCTACAGATTTTATTAACTTTAATATTCCTGATCTTTATATCCATATACTGAATTATTCTAGTTTTAATATATGTTATATATTATATAATTAAATTATATATCATATTATATATAATTTATAATATATAAGATATAATATAATCTACTATATGTTATATTTTAAATTATATTATTTGGACAGTATATTCAGCTTTAAATAGATTGAGAGATTCTTTAAGGAATTGGGGCAGAGTCATTTACTTCTCAGGTCATTACTCTTACAGCACCTACAAATGAATCATCTGAAAGAATAGACAATAATATAATGGATAGTAGAGAATAAATGGTTAGAATAGTACCTACTGAATAACATTTCAAATCCTTCCAAGAGGATTAGATAAATAACTTTAATATAAAGAGTAGAGTCATAATCATGATATTGTCAAGGAAATTGGTTGATTTGGGTTAATTTTTCTAAATGGTGCCAAAGATACAGGATGCTTCCTAGCGTAAAGATTTCTAAAATCAAGAGTTAATTTGGTTATTATAGAAATAAAAATAGAGTAGGGGTTATAAAAAAACTAGCCCAAAAACCCTACTGCTACTCAGGGCCTTTGCTAAAATTAATGTTTGGAACAACTATTAGTGAATTTTATGGGATTAAGTAGGTATTAAGAAAACTTAAGAGGAGTTACACTCAGCTTCTATTAAAACCCATTCAATCATAGTTTCTAAGGCTTCATCTGAAAGCTCTAAGAAAAAGAAGAATATGGAACCTCAAATTCATTGAAGGCTTGGTAAATTATTATAGAGCTTGAATAAATCATGGAAGAGTACATCAGCAGAGCTGTGTGGCTCTTACTTCAGGCTTTAAGACCCTGCATGATCTGGTTTCTGCCTCCGTTTCCAATCTTATCTTACAAAATTCAGCCTGGATCCAGCCTCACTGGATTACTTTCTGTACTTGAGCATGTAGAACCCGTTCACATCCTGGCTATTCACTCTACTTGGAATGTTCTTTGCATGCATCTCTGCATGAATAACTTTTTCTTGTTATTCATAGTTTAACTGAAATGTTGCCTTCTCGGACTGGCCTTCTCTGACCACCTAATCTGAAGATCCTTTCCCATCGATCTCTATCATCAACATTTTTTTTCTTCATAGTATGGTGATATATATAGATATAGATATGTGCATATATACATGTATGTGTATATATATGTGTGTATACACTTATATAAGAAACATGCCCATATCTGGCCAGTGGAATCACTCATGAATTATTTTCCTTGGGATGGGAAGTTTCATATTCATCTCAAACATCTCTGCTTTGACCTATCCACCAAGATAGCAGTGGTTATTCTCTCTCAGGTCTTTCAGATTTTTCAGATGGAAGTCAGACATCATCAATTACATTCTCTTCAAAATGCAGGAGTCACACATCAGGCTCACCGTGGTCCACTCAATGTTCTCTCTCGAGGAGCAGGGTGAAATAACCCCACCTCTCACTCTTGAGGGTTGCATGGGGCTTATAACACAGTATTCTCCAAAGACACCTTGCTCCCAGTTTCTTTATTTCCCTGGTCCTTTTGTATGTTCCAAGTAAGTAAGTAAGAGGCTGAAGAGTTTGTTAATTGCTCTCTGGATCTAGATAGCACTGTAAGTTATATTTGGTTCTCTGACCCACATCTCACTTTATCATTTGATATGTGCCACTTTTGATCCTAACCATCATCTCTATTTTAACAGTTTAGCTCCCTTAAATCTTTTAACTAGTAATTTTGTTCCTCAGAAGAAAACTTGTTCCTCAGAACCCACTTTTGTTTGTTGTTTGGAAGTTCTAAGCAACAGGAGGAAAGCAGGAGAAAGACAAAGAAGTGTAGAAGAGACATGGAGTGAGAGAGAAAGAACAGAAGAACAACACAAAAATGAACCCTGAACTTACCAGCTGCAAAGAAAATGTGGGACCACTGTCAACTCAATGAACTAGGTCACCAGTTCTCAAACATTTTGCTCCTGGAGCCCCTTTAAGCTCAAAAATTAAGAATCCCCAGGGCCGGCCCGGAGGCGCACTGCTACAGTGCGCCGCTTGGGAGTGTGGCAGCGCTCCCGCCGAGGGTTTGGATCCCACATACAGACTCCCGCCGAGGGTTTGGATCCCACATACAGACCGGCGCTCACTGGCTGAGCGAGGTGCGGGAGCAACACCGAGGGTTGCGATCCCGTTGCCGGTCCCGGTCCAGTACGGGCGCGACACTGAGGGTTGCGATCGTTGCCGGTCACGAAAAAAGACAAAAAGGAAAAAAAAAAAAATTAAGAATCCCCAAAAGATTATGTTTATGTGAATTATATCTATCATCATTTACTGTATTAGAAATTAAAAATGAGAAAAATTAAAAAGCAAGAATATATAGCCTGCATTTCATTAACCGAGAATGTGATATCATCACATTTCATGTACCTTCTGGAAAAATTTGCAATTCATTCACGAAAAAAAAAGGTAAAGAAGACGTGGTATTATTATGAAAATAGTTTTGACCTTAAAGTCCTCTGGAAAGGGTCTTACTTAGAGATCCACAAGTATTCCCAGACTATATTTTGAGAACTGCTTAACTAAGTAGTCAGTAACTAGTTTTACTTTGTTTTATAGGGTGCTTACAAAAATACAAATTTGAACTACAACTACTAACTGGCAAATTTTCATCTCAGGCAACTGTTTATAAATGTAAGCCTTTCCAGAACCCTCAGCT
Organism: Galeopterus variegatus; assembly: GCF_000696425.1. NCBI lineage: Eukaryota > Metazoa > Chordata > Mammalia > Dermoptera > Cynocephalidae > Galeopterus > Galeopterus variegatus. The sequence goes on from NW_007728320.1 coordinate 255,763, forward strand.
AGGATAAAGAATTAAATTGAAGAAAAAAAATACAAACAAAAAACAAGCTGACAATAAATAATTTGATTTAACATATATCTAAATTCATTTGTATTCCCTATTATATTTTATCCATTAGATTTGAAGGAAAATAATAAAAATAACACTTTGTCTATTTATATTGGAATATAATCTATGCTTATTGATAGATCACAAAAATATAACATAGATTTATTTTCTTTTTCTCTGTTTTAAGTAAGGTCTGCATAGACCTGCAACATAAAGTACACTTTAAATTTAGACTATTTCCAACAACATTAGCAGATCTCACCTTGGAGACAATAATGTAATAGCTCTGTCTCACCAATAGCTCAAACTTTCATGTGCTCTCTTCACAAAGGAGAGCTGGCCTATGTTATGAAACACCCCAAGGGACAGTCCAAGTATCAATACAGCTGATCTAGTCAATTGATTAACATAGTATTAAAAATTATTCTCCAAGAGTTATTCTTTTCTATTTTGTAGTTAAATTATCACCTATGTACTTTTTATGTAAGAATACTACCTCTGATGGAAGATTATAGGGAGAAGGAAGGGAGTTCCTCACATTTAAATCTCATATTTAAATAAAATATACTCATTTTCTAGATCTTTTCAAAATAAAATAATGAGTTTAAGAAAGTCATCAATTAAAGTACAAACACTGTTTTTCCATTGAAGTACTTTTAATCTAACATTTTTGTTCCTTGAGTGGTTTCAATGTAATTACTGGAAAGGTCAACAAACATGAAAGTTTCCAATATTTTTCCTGATTTTAGGAGTAATACATGCATTTAATAAAAAACTTAAAATAGAAAAATACATAAATGAATAAATTTTAAAAAATTGTTAATCCTACTTTTTGGAGATAAAATGTTAGAATTATATTTTATTTAAAATATTGAATTAAATTCATTATTAATATTCATTTAAAATTTTCTCTTTGGATTGATCTAATTTTCTGTTTAGCCTGGCCATTGTGTCTTTAATTTAAATCATTCAATGATTTCCTCTTTAAGGTTTAGTTTGCTGTTGGCAATTTTCTTTTAATGTACTGGATCATTTTTGAACATTCTTTACTCTCTTATTGTGTTCTCAATTATTTTTAGATACATTTTAAGTGATTCGATTTTATATTGTCTATCCAATAATTTAAGTAAAGTTCTTGATTGTTTAATTTTGCTTTTTGTGGTTCATCCTAACTCTCATTTCCGGTGTGTTATTTCCTTGTATTTCATAATTTTCGATTAGGGGTTCATCTTCAGAAAGATTTGTTCATGGAACTCCTGTAAGGCCTGAGCTGAAGGTATCTTTTTCCAGACTTATTTTGTGATTACAGAGATGTTGCCATCCTGGAACAATTCTTCATATTAATTGAAAGTAACATTCATTCTTACAACAATAATAAATTAAATACCAAGGCACTGTTCAATTACTAGGGATACAACAGATAAAATAACTGCCTTTAGGGAACTTGCATCCTATATTGGGGAGGCAGGAATAATAAATAAGCAAAATATAGAGTACAATAGACAGAGATTAATGCTACATAGGAAAAAAACAAAGGAAGGAAGGAAGACATGAAATTTTAAGCCTGCAGATTGGAATCTTAGAAAGACTACGCTGGGATTGGAGAATCTTGCACCTTCTGAGGAGTATAAATTTAAAAACATACTTATTTAATGGCAAGTCTATGGTTTAACATTTTCTGGGAGACATTTTCTCATCTAGAATCCAGGGTAACACGTTTTTATGTCCTTTTCCTTTGCCAGTGGGTGATTATTTTTTTAAATAAAGTACCCTTCACAGGTTTTACCTTTAATTGTAGAGGAGAGGAAGTATCAGTTCTAATTTTATGAATTAAAATGACCTTAGGTCTCTACTCCTGCCCCCAGAAGTCCATTAAATTACGTTTCTTAGTTACCAACACTAGCCAACCCTTCACCCAGCACAAATCCCAAGTTGGCCCATGTTGATCTGCATTGTGTTTTTGACTATGTAGAGTCAACATATTTATTCTGCTAGCAATGGGATGAAAATGAAAGAATGACGACTCAAAAGCACTTTTCCTTTCTGAGAGAGGAAATAATCGCACTTCCTGGACTGTAGAAAAGAGGTCTGAGAGGACAGCTTGAGATGAGCAAGAGCATGCACACTACTGTAGTGCCTGTGCCTCTTGTTTTCAGGGACGAAAACTCTCCTCTCCTCGGGAAGAAGAAATCCCAAAAGAAATCTGACAATAAGTGGGAAGATGAGTGGAAGTGCCCTACTTTTTCCTGGGACTGGGAAGAGGCAGTGTCTTGCAATGCACTGCACCAATCTGTAGGGAGCCGCAGAGGAGTTGAGATAAGGAAGGGGGTTGTATTGGTGGTGGGATTGTTGAGACACGGTCCTGCACCCAGTCTCCGACGGCTCCTGTAAGGAGTGGTTCAGATCCCAAACGTTCCTGCATGTCCAGAGTGGCAGAGATGGTGGTAAAGTCAGTGGATCTCTCATGGGGTTGCTATGATGAGGTTTTGAATGAACAACTCAAACCTTGTGCCAGGCTAACAATGAAATGAAGAGACTGGATCTCAAAGAACCAACGGCCAGAGCCCAGTCAGCAGGGGGAGAAAGTGAGCTGATTTTTACTACTGCAAAGAAACCAGATGGCCACGTCCACCAGCAGCAGCAGGCCCAACCAAGAGGCAGCCAACCCCAAAGCCTTTCTCCCTTTTAGGAAGGAGAGTCCTGCTACAGAGCTTAAGGAAGAAGAAGGAGGAGAGGAGAATGCTGAATTAGAGACTTCGTTTCAAATGGAAGCTCTCAAATTGACAAGGTGGACAACACTCAGTTTTTAGTCATCAAAAGAAATAGCAGTTTGAGAAGCAAGTTTATTTCAGCCAAAGACAGATAAGGAGAAATATTTATGCTTGCATTTATAGACTATTGTGACAGGGAATTTCATACTTGCTGAGCAAGAACGTAAAATTCTTTTCCAGGACCAACCCATTGATGGTAAAGTACTATTTAATGTCGGTGGACTTAAATGCAAGGCAACCATGTCCAAGATTTCATTTGCACCATAACACTTACCACTTTCAAAAGCACTGTATTATTTTTGTATTTATATATTTTTCACATTCTGTCACTTCCTCCTCCACCCTTATCCCAAGGGTAAACTTTATGAAAGCAAAGGAGTTTTGTTTGATTTGTTTATTATTATATTCCAGGGCTGGCACATGTTAAATGTTCAATAAATATTTGTTGAATAAATGAGTGATTTGACAAATGAATTAATTCATCAGAATCTTTGGAAATCTTTTTAAAATGCAAATATCTGCGCCCAGCCCCAGAGTACTTGTGGAGCAGCCCTGAGTCTGGATTATTAACGAGCTCCCCAGATGATTCTGATGCTCTTTGAAGTTCAAGAATTATTGTGTGGCTGGGCTAGTGGATAGAGTAATCATAGAAAACCAAGTAAAGGGAGAGGCATTTTATGTTTTAATTCCTGTCTTAATGGAATATTTGTGATTTTTACATTTACATACATCAGAGAAAATAATGTATTAGGTATGACAAATTTTAAAGGTGATTTTGACAGTGTTATTTATGTTTTTAATAGTTTCCTCCTACCCTTTCTTCTGGGATGTCATCATATCTCCACTTCGAGGCCTTACAGATGTCTCAAAATTAACATGACTTACATAGAATTTTTCATTCCCGTTCCACCCCAAAAGTAATTACTATTTCATAGAAGACCTAACACTTCCTAACAGTTATCACAATTGGTAATTATATGTGGATGTGTATTTATTAGTAGTATTTTATTTTATTTTCTTGTGGTAAGAGCGCTTAACATGAGATCTACTCTCAACAAATTGTTAAGTGTTCATTACTGTTGCCTATAGGCACAATGTTGTACAGCAGATATTTAGAGCTTATTCATCTTGCTTGACTGAAACTTTAAGCCCATTGATAAGTGAGTCCCCATTTTCTCCTACCCCCACTTCCCGGAAACCACCATTTCACTCTTTGAACCTATAAATTTGGCACTATTTTAGATACCTCATATACATGGAATCATGCAGTGTTTGTCTTCCTCTGTTTTTTTTTTTTATTTTTTGTCCTGCCTAGTAAAATGACCTCAAGATTCATCCATGTTGTCGCATAAGACAGAATTTCCCTCATTTTTTTATGGTGGAAGAGTAATCCATTTTATGTATACTTGTATACCACACTTTTTTTTTTTTAATCCATTCACCTACCAATGGACATTTGTTTCCACATCTTGGCTACTGGGAATAGTGCTGCAATGAACACAAGAATGCTAACATATCTTTGAAATTTTGATTACAATTCGTCTGGATAAATACCCAGAGGTGGGATTGCTAGATCATATCACAGTTCTATTTTTAATTTTTTGAGAAATCTCCATTATCTTTTCCATAGCAACTGCACTATTTTATATTCTCACCAACAGTGTGCAAAGACTCCAATTTCCCTACATCCTTGTCAACATGTTATCTTTTGACCTGTGTTTATTGTGTATGTTTGTGTTCCACACCAGAGGGTAAGCTTTATGGGGAGCATTCAGTGGCTGCTGTATTCCTATTACCTAGAATAGTGATTAGTATGGAACACTCAATAACTACGTAATGAATGAACACATGGATGAAGGAATGACTGGAGATGGATCCTCAGCAACAGCTTGTCTGTGTATAAACAGAAAAATATAAGGGCACAGCAAACAACTGAAGCAAAAACACAAACCCAGATAGAAACAGAAGCGTGATAGGCTTCTTCAGGGGTAGTTTCCTGGAGCGGAAGAGAAGATGAGTCAGATGGTGAGAAATCACATTGGAAAGGGATCAGAATGTGGGCTCCCTAAACAAGAATGCAGAGAAATTTAAACATGAGCCCTTGAACAAGGGAATGACAAGACTAAAGCAGGATTTTGGAAATATTTGTCAGGCAGGTACATGGACAGCCTTGTAAACTGTCCTGCAGGTCCCATCTTTCCTCTCTCCAGGGGCAGCAGAGGCAGAAGTAGCTGCTCCTGCACTCAGAGGTTCAATCCTACATTTCCACTCATCCCCTGCCTGGCATTCCACATGGGTTATTTGATTCCTGGTCACTTAAAATCTCCAAAGCATCAGTGAAATGACTCTTCTTAACCAGGATTTTCAAAAGTACATGAAAAGGAAACACTAGAAAAAGCTGACTGAATTCCAAACTAAATATGGATTCAAAAACATAAAATATAAACGTGTTGATTAGTTACTCCTTTCTACTCATAATGGCGGTTTGACTCTGACTTTCTGAAGTTTCTGAAACTCGATGAAGAACCTGTAAGTAGAAAAGAAGGAAACTGAAAAAATTCAGTACCTGCTGCTGTGGATTTAGGACTGCTGTTTGATTTGGGAAAGGATCTAAAGAGCTACTTCTTGTTATATTAAAGGCAAGAAAGAAGTGGAAATAATCTGAAATGTCTGTGTTTTGCATGTATTAACTTAACGAATACTTCCTTACCTCGGTTCCAAGAGGGAGTTTCTATTTCTACCCCCATTTTACAGATAAGGAAACCGACATTCAGAGAGGTAAGCAACATGTTCATTTCACACTGCATGTCTTGTTGGCTGAGTGCACATAGTGTCCTAAGTTTTTAGGAGGCATTCGAGTTTACAAAATGTCTTTGTGCATTTTATATCTTCTTAACACCTTTGTTGAGGCAGACATTGTTATTTCCGCCATATCACAGATGAAGAAACTGAGGCTTAGAGAGGATAAATTACTTGTCTAAGACCACATGGTTTGCAAATAGCAGAGCTGTAATGGAAACCAGGTACACCTGTGTCTTCTGTATGTTGTGTTGTTTTGTTTTCCCTATACCCTACATGTTATCCTTGGCATTGTCGCCCTTCACGTTTCCAATACAGGAATAGAAAGAAGTAATATTCCAAGTTATAAAAATAATCAGTGTTAACTCAGTTTATTATCTTTCTTATCTGACCAGGAGTTTCATGGGATCTTAACCTTTAAGGGCAGGCTTGAATCTGAGGAAGCTAAGATATTTCAGAGCTCTCACAGAAGCTGATTCATACCCCAACCATAAACCTAGTTCCTTTGACTCTCATTTGGTGTCTACTGATTTGTTTAACAGAAAATTTCAACAAGCTTGGCTGCTTATTTTTTTGCAGTATATCAAGTTACAGGCAGAATGTTAGAAGGAGAGTAGGACACTGCATGAGACAGGTGCAAAAAGAGAGAACAGATGCCTGATAGTGAGTAGAAAAAATAACAGGAAAAAAAATGAATTTGTGTTAGAAATGACAGCTGTGAATCATGGAAAAAAGATTAAATTACATCCAAACACATTTAAAAAGTCATGAAGGTGAACTATTTATTTTAAATTGATTTCTATTCAAAAAAAATTAAAAAATCTATCCCTTGCAAACTTTATTCAGAAAACTCATATTTAACTTTTACAATAATAGGCTAATAGGATCATTATTATTTTTTTTCCTTTTTGTCTTTTTTACTGACTGGTAACGGGATCACAACCCTCGGTGTTGCGCCCGTACTGGGGACCAGCAACGGGATCGCAACCCTCGGTGTTGCGCCCGCACCACGCTCAGCCAGTGAGCGGGAACCGGTCTCCACATGGGATCCGAACCCTCGGCGGGAGCGCTGCCGCGCTCTCAAGCAGCGCACTCTCCAGTGCGCCACCGGGCCGGCCCCCAATGGGAGCATTATTGATACCTGCTCTCACTCTTGTTCAAGAGTCTTTCAAGGTGACATGTCTGAAAATCTCCAAATGGACATGGTCATCTTCCCTACTCTTTCTGCTTTCAAATGTTGTTTTACAATCATTGAATCAATCACCAGCTCTAGTGTCTTCATTGTTCACTATTTCAAGCCACCCTCAAAACCAGTGCATTATTTATCACTGTCTTCCCATTTTCACAATCATAGCCTACAGCCCAAAAGAGGAATTAATACCAATTTTCTTCAAACTACTCCAAAAAATTGGAAGAGGCCATTCTCCCAAACTCATTCTGTGAGGCAAACATCGCCCTGATACCAAAACCAGGCAAAGATACAACAGAAAAAGAAAACTATAAGACAATATCTTTGATAAACATACAAGGAAAAATCCTCAGAAAAAATTAGCAAATAGAATACAGCAACACATCAAAAAAATTATGCACCATGATCAAGTGGGATTCATCCCAGGGATGCAAGGACAGTTCAACATATGAAAGTCAATAAACATGATGCACCACATGAATAAATTCAAGGACAAAAGCCATATGATTATGTCAATATACACAGAAAAAGTGTTTAACAAAATTCAACATCCTTCATGATAAAGACTCTCAGCAAATTAGGTATAGAAGAAAAGTATCTCAACACCATAAAAGGCATCTATGACAAACTGTCAATATCATCCTGAATGAGGAAAAGTTGAAAGCTTTTCCCTTAAGAACAGGAACAAAACAAGGATGCCCACTGTCACCACTCCTATTTACATAGTATGGGAAGTACTAGCCAGAGCATTCAGGCAAGAAAAAGAAATAAAGTGCACCCAGACTAGAAAAGATGACATCAAATTGTCCCTGTTTGCAGATGACATGATCCTAATATAGAAAAACCTAAAAACTCTACCAAAAACCTCTTTGAGTTGATAAACAATTTCAGTAAAGTTTCAGTATGCAAAATCAACATGAGAAAATCAGTAGCATTTTTATACTCCAACAAGGAACTAACAGAAAAAGAAAGCTAGCCCATTTACGATAGTCACCAAAATATAAAATATACAATACACTTGTATTACTGATCTTTGCCACTTTGAGCTGCTTAGCTTCTATTCCTCATGCTGTTGGTACAGTGCCCCAATTTTCATCCATACATGAATTATTTTGCCCCACAGCCCACAGGCTTCAAGGAAGCTGACTTCTTTCCTGTCTCTACAGGTGGGGATTGTGAAATCTCAGTCATCTGGCCACAGTAAGATTGTTTCAGGGATGACTGCATGACTTAAAATCCAATCAAAATGAAGCCCAAGACTTTGTTTCCATGTCGTCAGAAGAGGTGCATTTCTCTTTTCCTCAAATGTACCGACGGTGTAATCCTAGGAGATCCAGGCAGCCATGCTAAGACCATAAGAAAATATCATTATACCGAACCTAGATTTAAGACCAAATAAGTGGAGGAAATAAATGAAAAAAGAGAAACCAGGCCCCAGTCACTGTTTGAGTAGCCAGAATAGACTTGACAGAAGGCAGCCATGTGATCCAACAAATTCTGTTTCATTTAAGCAAATTAATCTTGAGACTTTTGTTATATATAACCAAAAATATTCTAATTCATAATGTCAGTCTATTCTCTCTGTTCCAATTTATCTTGTACATTTTGCTGAAATAAGTTTCCACCAACACATCATTCCGCTTCTTCATGGGTCACAGTGACTCCTCTCAGTGTTTCACCAAAGATCCCATTCTAATAAATTAAATCTTCATAGATGGCCACCTCCTTATCTCGCTAAGTTTGCAGATGTCTGTTTCTTTTTTCCTTTTTTGTCTTTTTTTGTGTCCGGCAATGTATCGCAACCCTCAGTGTCGCGCCCGTACCGGACCGGGACTGGCAACGTGATCGCAACCCTCGGTGCTGCGCCCACACCTCGCTCAGCCAGTGAGCGGGAACCGGTCTGTATGTGGGATCCGAACCCTCGGCGGGAGCGCCACCGCGCTCCAAAGCGGCGCACTGTAGCAGATGTCTGTTTCTCCCCCATCACTTTCTCTCTCTTTCTCCTTGTCTCTCTGAAGTACCATTCTTCTACCAATGCTAACTCAACAAACAAACAGGAAATATTTTGTGTCTGACTCCTGTATATCCCATTATGCTCCTTAGTCATGAAGGGATTATATGTAAATAATATTTCACTTTAATACAGTATAAAATGTTTGAAGCACAATTATATACATTATTTCATTTGCACAGCATTTTTTAACTATAAAAAAGTACTTTCATATTTCCTTATATTCTGTATACATGTATGGTATAATGGAAAAAGCAAATATTTTTGTGTCATAATTAACTGAGATTTTCATCAGGCTTTGTCATGTAAACATTGAACATTGTATGATTTGGGGTAAGTCACATACTCAAACAAATCTAAGCTTTCCATTTTAAAAAATGTTATTATCTTATAGCATGATGAAATATGAGGATATTTTCACATTATATTTTGTAATATTTATGTTTTCTAATGCATAAATATCGATTTGTTTTTTCAAGCTTTAAAATAATACCAACTTTTAAACCAGATGATTATTGTACACTTTTAATATTTAGATCAAGAATATATACATATATACATATATAACAAGCATATACATACATACGTATTGTATGTATATGAAGGTAATTCAGAAAGTTTATGGAACAATTTGCATTATCTTTCAATTCTATTTTTCCATGAACTTTTTTTTTTTTTTTTTGTCTTTTTTCCGTGTCCGGCAACGGATCGCAACCCTCAGTGTCGCCCCCGTACCGGACTGGGACCGGCAACGGGATCGCAACCCTCGGTGTTGCCCCCGCGCCTCGCTCAGCCAGTGAGCAGGAACTGGTCTGTATGTGGGATCCGAACCCTCAGGCAGGAGCGCCGCCGCGCTTCCCAAGCGGTGCACTATCCAGTGCGCCACCGGGCCGGCCCCTTTCCATGAACTTTTTAAAGTGCCTTCATATATATTTTTACTTGGTAAAATTAATATATATACTGTAGAAATACATATACATTGTAGTATTACATGTAGGAGTACATTTTATGTGTGTTAATACATATGTCTTATTGAAAATTTAAAAAATACAGAGGAACAAAAAGAACAAAATAATAAATTTTACCCTTCAAGGAATAACAATTGACAATATTTCTCTCATTCTTTTATCCCCCCCTTAACTTTTTTTTTTTTTTTTTTTGGCGTGTTAAGAACACTTAGCATGAGATTTATCTTCTTAACAAATTTCTAAATGTACAATCCAATGTTATTGATTATAAAGACAATATTGTACAGTGGATCTCTATACCTTATTCATTTTGCTTAACTAAAACTTTATACCTGTTGATTAGTAACTCTGAAAGGATATATTTTTAAACTGATATTCTTATAGACTGATTCTAAAAATTTGGCTTCACAAAGTACTTTTAAGTTTGCAGGAATATTACCTATCCCCAGCATACAATTGAAATACCAAGACTGACTTCTCTCTATTGGTGGTAAAATCATCACTTCTTTAGAGAATTTTCTTTTCATGATTCTTTTGAAAAGCATTCCATATCTGATATCTTTCCCTCCCAAAATCAAAATCAGATTTTATTATTTTTTGACTGTCTTCCCAATTTGTTTAGGTAGACATTGCAAGTATTCACCCAGTATCTGGCTCTCCTTCCGTTCTAATTCTTAGCCTTCTTTGCCATTATGAAACTGGGTGAAGTCAAGAGACTAGTTCTGGCCAGTGGCTCTGGTCAGAGATGACGTGATACTTCTGGGTAGAAGTACAAAAGAGCTGGTCAATACCTCTCTAATTGTCTTCTCTTCTATCGTGTCGACTGTGTAGATTATATATTCTGGATGACAAAGGTACAGGATGATGAAACTTTCCTTGGCCTGGATGGCTGCCTTAATTAAGTGAAGGACAATCACCCTTCAGGTGAGACTGCAAGGACAATTAAGCCCTTATTTGTGAAGACAAATTTACTTCTCATCTATGTACCTAGAATAATAATAATAGTATGTAATATTTGGGGGAGAATTGAAAAAAAATAGTTGAATTGTGAAATGCTCCCTAAAAAATTGCTGGACTTCTTACAGTGGACTTCACCTGATGAGAAGTGAATTTTGTGAACTTTGTTGAGATAAGCCACTGAGATTTTTGTTGATGTTGTTATTGTTGTTTTCTGCAGAATAATCATAACTATCATAATACCGTTGTTTTAGAAAAGTATTACCTTGAATAGACATTCCAAATTGTCTCAGTGTGAGGAATCCCAAACCAAGCACATTTATATGGAACTAGGTAATTTAATTCTTCATATTATGCTTTGAAATGGATAAAATACATCAATTTTCTCTATTTTCACAAATGAATAGACTACATCTCCAGCCCCCTATATTCTTATAGCATTTATTTGTATTATTCTTATTTGTAATATTTATTACAAATAAGCAACATAAGTGAAGCCGTGGGAGTATAAATATGAAAATATTCTCCACTTCTAGCACTTATTTGTAATATTTATTTATATTATAATTTTCCTCTTGAAGTGTACTTTAGTAATATTTGGATAACTCTTACTATTCTTGCCTGATAAAGAACAGCTGTGATGGCCATAAATATGGTCTATGACTCTGAGTTTCCATTCAACAAAATTTCTAAACATACAAGCATTCTAACTCCCTCTCTTCCTCATGCAGAGTCCCAAGTATCTCATGTGATTTCCTTGGCGTGCATTCAGATTTCGAACAAGCTGATAGTGCCAACCTCATCCCTACCTGGTACCCTGAATTTGCTTCTTTTCTGCTTTGTGACTTGACATTGCTGCTGGAATGTGACATTGCTACAGCTTCCCACATTGTTGTCATTCCTTCTTTGTTCAGTCCAACAATCTTTGCTGAGTTAAGCCCCCTCTACCTGCCTAGTATTAACAAAGAATCCTAGGAGAAAATATACCTCAATGTTTTGAGCTAGCTTGCAAGGTAAGAATATCTTTAATGTCCTTCCATTAGCAATGACCTATTGATCTTGAGACTGGAAATACAGCTTAATACGGTTTCCAATGAATGGTGGGGAGTATATTTCTGGCAATACATGGTGTCTCAGTCCAGATAATTTCAAAGACCATGGCGGAACTGAACTTGCACTTGTCGACCTAGGTGTGAGAATGAGACTTGGGGTCAGGAAGAAAACAGGTATGGGACAATTGAAGTGAGAAGAGAGGAAGATGAGGCATCCTATTTTAAACAAAATGAGTTTGAGATGACCGTGGTGAACTTGAAATTGGTAACACTAATCGGTGATTAAGAATACAGAAAAAAAAGCATGAATTTAGCAGTCAGAAACATGAATAAAGCTGTGGGAGGATAAATATGAGAATATTCTTCATACCGGATTAATTACATATAAATAACTTACCTATCTAAAAATATCATTAACTAAATAAAAGAAAAACTTTTCTGCTATGAAACATCTAGGAGTATTGAATTGTAATGTAATGATCATCATGAAAAATACATAGCTGAGTTTGCAAATTAAAAGAGGTGTCTCTAGGAGGACAAAGTCATAAAGGAAGTCAGAAACAGGGAAATAAGGTGGGTGCTGAAGCCATGCCTACCATAGCTGCATGTATGAAAGTCCTATATATATAACCCAGAGACTTGTGTTTTAATGACTTTGGGCCCACTCAGTGTGAGTATATAGAATTGGAAGCCAGAGGGCCGGCCCGGTGGCACACTGCTACAGTGCGCCGCTTGAGAGCGCGGCAGCGCTCCCACTGAGGGTTCGGATCCCACATACAGACCGGTTCCCGCTCACTGGCAACACCGAGGGTTGCGATCCCGTTGCCGGTCCCGGTCCAGTACAGGTGCGACACTGAGGGTTGCGATCCGTTGCCGGTCCCGGTGGCACACTGCTACAGTGCGCCGCTTGAGAGCGCGGCAGCGCTCCCACTGAGGGTTCGGATCCCACATACAGACCGGTTCCCGCTCACTGGCAACACCGAGGGTTGCGATCCCGTTGCCGGTCCCGGTCCGGTACGGGTGTGACACTGAGGGTTGCGATCCATTGCCAGACACGAAAAAAGACAAAAAGGAAAAAAAAAAAAAAAGAATTGGAAGCCAGAGCCTTCAAAGGGCCATGAGTTCAGTAAAAGTGTGGACTGGAAACAAGTCTTCCTGAAAGCAAAGACACAAAATAAATATATATATGTGTTTTATCCCAGAATTGGGTGAAAACAAAAGTGTCTCAAAGAATTTGTAAAAATCAGGCCATCCCTCAAGTATGTTTGGAATTTTTATTTGTATTAAATATGAGATCTGACAAACTACAAGCTAAAAATAATGAATTCAAAATAATTTCAAGTTGGTAGAATCCTGAAGTGCTAGGCAGAAGCAAATATAAATATTCCCTGAAGAAATACACCCTAATATAAGCCTTGAAGAACTTCTAAAGGTAAAGCCCTACCATTTGAACAAGAATGCATAATTCGAAATTAATAACAACAAAGGAAACAAGCCACCAGAATGAGTCAGAATAATCATCAAGCAGTAGAATTAGACTTCCCAGGGACTTCTGATGCTGAAATTCTCAGAAACAAAATTTAACTGTGTATTTTTTAAATAAGTGAAAAGTAGAATCAAAGCACAGCAGAAACTAAACTATCCAAAACAACATTTTAAAAAATTGAAAGTTTCAAAATAAAAAAATACAGTGTTTGGAATAAAAAACTCAATAAAGGCATTAAATATAATATTAGCCATAGCGGAAGAAAGAATTAGTAAACTGAAAGAAAGACTTGAAAATCTACCTAAAATTAAGTGCAAATAGTCAGAGGTGTCAAATATGAAAGATGGATTTAAAATATATATATACACACACACACACACACACACACACACACACACACACACACACATCTAAATGGAGTTCCATAGGAGAGAATAGAAAGAATGAGACAGAAGCAATATTTATAGGGTTAATAAGTGTGACAGGCTCAGAATTGGTGCAATACTGTAATATTCAGTGTGGAAGACTGGCCAGTTGCTCTTCACGCACGGGTAAACTATTTTTCCCAGGCCCCTTTCATTTATGAGCCATTTGACTGGTTTTCAGCAACAGAATAGAAATGGAAGAGATAGACACTTCCTGACTGATGTAGCTAAGAGTAGATGTGCCTTCCACATTCTCAATCTCTCTGTTTCTCTCTCTTGCTCGACCCTTCACCAAATATGATTAGTTAATGACCACATGGCAAACTTGGAAGATCCTGGGTCATTGCTTACAGAACCATAGCCCAGGGAAGCTACTAATCAGGAACATCTGCATAGAAATTTACATGATCAAGAAATAATACTTTCAGAGGCCAGCCTGTGGCTCACTCGGTAGAGAGCGGTGCTGATAACACCAAGGCCACGGGTTCGGATCCCATATAGGGATGGCCGGTTAGCTCACTGGCTGAGTGTGGTGCTGACAACACCAGGCCAAGGGTTGAGATCCCCTTACCGGTCATCTTTAAAAAAAAAAGAAATAATACTTTCAGTATGTTAAATCCATGAGTTTGGGTGTTATTTGTTGTAGAAGCTAGGATTAGCCCTGACTGACACACTGAGACTCAGGAAACCAAGTGAATCTAAAGAATAATAAATAAGAAATATTTATTTATATCAGACATAGACAATGAGAACATAACAAAAGTAAAGAAAAATCTTAATCAGAAACCAATTTCTGTACGTCCTTCTGTCTTAATCCATTCAAACTGCTTTGACAGAATACCATAGACTGGTGGCTTATGAATAACAGTAATTTATTTCTCACTGTTCTGGAGGCTGAAAAGTCCAAGATTAAGGCACAAGCCGATCTGGTATCTTGTGAGGGCTCTCTTTCTGGTTCTTCTTGTCATGCCCTCACATCATTGAAAGGACAAAGAAGCTCTCTCGGGCCACTTTCATAAAGGCACTAATCCTATTCATCAGGGTTTCATTGTCACGACCTAATCACCTCCCAAAGACCCCACCTCCTAACACCATTATATTGGGGCTTAGGATCTAAACATATGAATTTTGGGGAGGAACACAAACTTTCAGTCTATAGCTCCTTCCTTTAATTTATCTGTCAAAGTTGACTACTTTTTACTATCTCCATCACAAACACCTGCGTCAAAGTATTCATCAACCTTCCCACGAAACACTGAAATGGCCTCCTTCTTGCATTCCTGCTCCTCCTCCAATTCTTTCCCCACCCAGCAGAAAGTGTGATCTTCAAGTGGAAATCCATTATTGCCATACTCCTGCTGTAAAACCTCGATGAAATTATACTATTCTTGGGATGTGGTTCAGACTTTGTAACGTAACTTTCAAAGCTTTTATCAACATGTCCTTTGCCGCCACACCATTTTCATCCTTTGCTATGCTTCCTGTCTTCACTGTGCCAGATTTATTTTACTGCCTTTAATGGTTCATTCTCTCATTTCTAGGTGTTCTAATTTCTGTTTATTTACCTGGAATACTTTTCTTTTCACCTAGAGATGGTCTTATGCATCCTTCTGATCTTAGTTCAGATGCCTCTTCACCAGAGAAGTTTCCTCAGAAAAACATGATGAGTTTTAGGTTTTGAGCTCTCACTTTTGAAACATTCAGAATTCTCCCACAGTAGGTATGTTTTACTTTTACTTTTGAAGCATTTATCACAGTAATAATTATTGGTTTATTTCTACTCTAGGATTGAGCCTTAATTCCTGTTTTAGGTGTTGGGTTTATAAACTTCTTGATGACTATATACCGAATATAGTTGTTAGTACACAATAGATGCTCACTAAATATTTCTAGAATGAGATTAAATGAGTGAATGAATGAATGAACAAAAGAATACTATGAACATGTTTCAGGAATTTGTCTTCATTTTAAAGATGATTATTAGTCAGACTGATACTTGATTTTGATCTTCATCAGAGAAATAATCAAATCTTGGCAATTAAAGCTTTTTAAAAACAACTCTTAATGTACTCTCATGTAGTTTTATTGGTCTCAGGTGCACAAAATTATGTTAATCATAGACCTTGGTTCATTGTGAGTTGCAATAATTAGTATATCCATGGTCTTTATTTTTTAATTTATTTTCTTATTTGTTCTTTTATTCATTGTAGTAGCATTACAACGAAAACTTCTGGCTACACCATCTAGCCTAAGAATTAGCACGATCATTCCTAGATAGAGACTATCCTGGATCTGTTATCTTTTTTTTTCTAAGATAATATTATTATGTACTTAACTATGCCTCGAATGTATGTTATTTACTTTTGGTTCTTAACTTTAATTACAATAAAGGATATTATTTGGCATGTTGTCTTCTGAGACTTTTTTTTCCTCAATATCCCTTTATTGAGATTCGTTCATGTTTTGCATGTAGGTGAGTTTATTTATTTTGCTGCTGTTTAATACTTTATTATATAAATATAGCACAATTTATTTATTTATCCTTTCTTGTTAGTGGGCATTTGGTAGTTTCTAGTCTTTTGTTTTTATGAATAGTACTTCTTATGGGCATTGTTATATGCGTCTTCTATGGTAAATGTGAAAGCATTTCTCTTAGGTCTATGTGTAAGAGTAAAACTACTGAGCCATAAGAGAAAATGCTAAGTTGTTTTCCAATATGCCTATATGAGCAGTGTGTATGAAATCCTGTTGATGTATAATCTCTCTAACACTTGGTATTACCAGACTTTTTAAATTTGACAGTGAAAATGTTACAATGTTTATTTCCTAATAGTCTTATTTTACAGTTTCCTTTGCTTTCTAGTACTGTAAGATATTCAAAATTGAAATGGTCTATTTAAAAGCCTGCTTTTGATATGTTTAAAGATCAATTAAATATTTACCTATAGGTTTTCTTCTTTGGACAAATGATTGGAACGTTCTTTTTTTTTTTTTTTTTTTTTCCTTCCTTTTTTTGTCTTTTTTCGTGTCCGGCAACGGACCGCAACCCTCAGTGTCGCGTCCGTACTGGACCGGGACCGGCAACGGAATCGCAACCCTCGGTGCTGCGCCCACCCCTCGCTCAGCCAGTGAGCAGGAACCGGTCTGTATGTGGGATCCGAACCCTCGGCGGGAGCGCCACCGCACTACCAAGCGGCGCACTGTAGCAGTGCGCCACCGGGCCGGCCCCGGAACGTTCATTTTTTAAATAAACATAATTTAGAACCATGTTTGGGTATTGAAGATATACTAGGGAATGAGATAAGCATGGTTGCTGCTGTCTTGTAGCATGAAAGAACCTTAATAGTCAATTTTTAATGTAGCATGTGTCATAAAGAAATGTAGGAGTTATAGAATGAATAACAGAAAGACTTATTTTGGTCAGAAGATGAGAGAGAGATGGGGAATACTTCCTACAGAAAGTGATCCAAAAAGCTTAAACCTGAATTATTCATAATTTTGTCTAAGAGAGGGAGATAAGGGACAGGATGGAAGGGGTCTTCCTATTAGAGGATGTCACGTGAAAAGATTTCCTTAGATGTCTGCCTATATTTTTTCTCTCTCAAGGCTTAAACAGAATTCTAAGGTCCAAGGCAGAAATTACTGTGTAAAATAGGCATTTTTATGTTCTCTCAATCTTTCTTTCCCCCAGTCAGGCCCTGCTTTGCCAAAGCAACCCTACTACATATCAGCTTTCGGTGACCCACCCTGCACATCAGTTTATCAGCCACAGACATGTAGCCTCCAACTGGGACTTCCTATGACAATAAACACATACTAGTTATTGAGCACTTCTCAGAAAGGAATGCAAACTTCAGAAACAATTTGGGGAGGTAGTCCTTGCATAGGATTGGCTCTTACATGAGAGCAAACTTAACACCTCGAGTATATGAATTAGATAAAAGGATAATAGTGAAAACAGAAGGGTTTTCTCTCACTGGCATTATATTTTAATTGCTGATTACACATATGTCCTCACTTTTCTCTGGGTCTAATGCCATGGTTTTAATTTTTAATTTGTCTTCAATTAAATATGCTGAGGAATTAAAGGTATGTAAATTTATTATAGAAAGGTGGGGTTTTTTGGTGCTAACATCAAACAAAATCAATCAGTAATCAACAAGAATTTTTAATGAGTTCACTAGATATTTATTACAATTCTATAGTCTGAAATAAACCAGAGAAATGTAAGATGGCATACTTCCACCCCAAAGTATTCACCTTATTGTGTATGTGTATTCCCTTTTATTTAAATACTTTATAACAGAAACATATACATAGTCAATTATAAATTAATATGTGTACTTTCTAAATTTTTGTTACTTACATATATATATACATATTTATATATATGTAAATTCTTTTTCTTCAGAGGCCTTAACTTGGAAAATTGAATTTGTTCTGTTCTATTGTAAAGCCTATGCATAGCCTTCTAATATTCTTTGTGAAAATTATTTGACAATAACAAACTTGTTCTCCTTTAATCCTTGGGACAAACAGTAATTTCTATTTACTTAAGTCTTAGTTTTCTGACTGTTAATGTGCAAAGGGTCATATTGTGAAATAAAGGCTTAACAAATACCCTGTTTGGAATATCAATGAGTTACTTTTAGTCATCAAAGAGAAAATGCAAGGATTCTTTTAAAAAGTAAATACTAAATTGTCACAGAACTCATTTGGAGAAAAAGAAATTAAAGAACCTTCATTTTAAACCATCTGGCTGAACAGTTTGCTTTAAGGTATGGCATTGGCAGGTATAAATCTAGAAGGCGCCCTTAAAAATAACGTTCCACCCCATCCCACTGATAAGGAAACTGAGGCTATGAAAATCTGTACTCATTGCAAGTCATATAGCAACTTTGCTGCAAGATCAGGCATAGAATACATGGCTTTTGACACCCTATTCATTGCTCTTTTCACTGTGCTATGGTTTATTCCTGAGCAATTTCATTCCAGAAAAATGTTTATGGCTGTGGTAAAGTGGTGAAGGATAAAAGAAATTGAGCTGGTGGAGCAGACATTCTTTTCTTGAAAATCTTCCTGAAGTGACATAGCTGCCTGCTCTGTCGCACCCCACCCCCACACTCACACACACTCATACACACAAATACAAATACACACAGATGATGGTGAAATACTTGAAGAAGAGGTGTTCTCTTATTCTTTGTGATCCTACAGGAAAAAAAAAAAAAAAAAACATAGTTCAGTGTGTGTAATGAAGTTGAACTTAAATTTTTTCTAGGCACATTTTGGCATCCCTAAACCATCCCGTGTCCCTGTTTCATACTGTTAGATTGTCTTTACTCTCCTCATTTTCATCCTCTCTCCTATTTGGTGTTTGAATGAGTGTCTGGTGTGGGGGAAAGGAGTTAAGAACATGGAGTCAGACAAAACTGGGTTAAAACTCCACTTAAGTTTTATCAAATGTGCTATTTTGGGGGCGTTTATATTGTAACAGTAAACACTCAGTTATCTGGTCCTAGTTCTCAAGGAGATTATTATATAACAGGGTGAGACGGTTGCTTTTCTACCGATCGATGCTCTGTCCATATACTCTTGGGCCTCACATTATACATATACCAGCCTGATGTCCAACTCACAGCACCTCCATTTTTTTGCTAAGGGCTTGTGTACACAGCAGGCTGGACGTGTCCAGGAATTATTTCCTACTCCATTAGCAATAGCCTCTCAGCCAGAGACTAGAGGGTACTGGTGTATAATAACTCAGCTTCCTCACCCCTCAGTTGGCACAATTCAGAGGCACATGTTCCACACTGATTCCCAGAGTTTCTCAGCAGAATTATGTTCCAGTTGCCAATAATGCTAGTGTGTGTGATCATGTGCACTTTACTGGCTTTCTTTCCTCCTCTGGCTCATGTCTCCTGTCCTCTACCAGAGTTTCCTGGACACAGCACCATAATAAACTATTTGCACTTGAATCCTTGAGTCAGGATCTGCTTCTGAGTAATTTCAAACAAAGACAGAGACAGATAGGCAAGTAGGCCATTACAAAATAAAGTGCTGGACTTCTGGTCAAGATGGCGAAATAAATGCTACCCTGCATCACCCACTCCCACAATCAACAAATTCATAAATATTAAAAAGCAACAACTGCCAAGTGGGGGCCATTAGAGCTCCAGGGAAGAGGAAGAGAGACCTGCAGAGCTCACGAAGGCAGGAGAAACCACAATGAGAGAAAAACAGGACCACTCTGACCATTTCAATTCCTAATCACTTCAAGGCTGGCCCTGGTGAGCACACAGAGCAGGAGCTGGCAAAAGCCACTGCTGTGCCCTTTGAATGAAGTTGCTTGCAGGCTGCAGGTGTGAAGAGGACCTTGGTGACCCCCTGGCAAGACCACTAACAGGGTTTCCATGGACTCACATGGGAGTGAAGAGCCACAGGCAACTGAAAAAGGAGCCACTCAGAGGCTGGTGAGTCATCACAAGAGACCAGCTCATGGCCCATCCTATGGAAAGTGTTTGGAGTGCAGGGGTTGGGAGAGAGGGGCCCACTGGGAGAATATTGGGGCACAGAATGGAAAGCTGATCTGTACCCAAATTAGTACAGGACCACTCAGTGGAGACTGGTCAGGAATATAGAATTGCAGGGGGTGCAGTTTGCTGAAAAGACTCAGGCCCAGACCAGAGTTTCCACACAACCCAGGTGTAGCAGACCTCATGAGGCCCAGAAGTGCTTGCAAGTCAACAATTAAAACCTGAGCTGCACAAAAAGCCTTCCCGAGAGAACCAGAAGCAAAGCAGAAATTTACCTCAACCACAGGGCTCAAATGCTGGTTCCCACAGGAAGTTCCCCCATATTAGAAGTAAGCAAAGGACAACAAATTAGTTCCAAGGCAGAGTTTAAGCGGTGGGGGTAACTAATAATCTAATGCATGGGTGAAGGAAAAAAAAAGAAAAACACACAGATCAGAGACAAAATTTTGATATTAACCAATAAAGCTCTAGCACCACCAAAGAACACCTATAAAACCCAGAAGGACCGGAAGCCCCCTGGACTCCCAAGCCAGCATGGAGGAAGGGCCAAGGGCCTCAGCCATATAGTCCACATCCAGCCCAGCATGACCAACAGGCTGCTGCCAGAAGTGCCCCAGGCTCCCCGAGCTGGGATGGTGGGAGACCCAGAGCCTCAGCCACACCCCCTGACATCCATATCCAACCCAGCAATGACCATTGAGCAACCACCAGAAGTGCCCTGGGCTCCCCTGCTGGAATGAGGGGGTGCCACGGACCTTGACCAGCCCTCCCTCCATCCTACTCCTCCCACCCTATTCCCCACCTCTTTCCCCTCTCCCCCCCCCCCCCCAACTGCTCCACAACCTCTTAGAAAGTAAACAAAATAAATTAATAAATAATAAATTAATTAATTAAAATAATTGAAAAATTTTGCCACATGCCTGCTGTAGGTTGACAAAATTATTTCCACTCAGCACTTTAAAGGTATCATTAATTGTCTTCTGGGTTTTATTATTGATGTAGAAAATTCACACAGTCAGGCTATTTGGAATGCCTTTGCAGAAATGTCTTTACTTTCTGGCTGCTTTATAGATATCTTTGCTTTTGAAGTTTTGCAGTTTCAATATGATTTATATCTAGGTGAGAATTCTTTTTTGTTTATCTTGCCTGAGTTTTTTTTTTTTTTTTGGACTCCCCAAATCTGAAGATCAGTGTTTATTAAAAAGTTCTGGAAGCTTTTGGTTATTATCTCTGGACCTATTGCCACTTCCACATTCTCTTTATTATTTCCTCCAGAAACTCTAATTATTTTTTTAAATAATTAAAAAAATTAAAATTGAAAATAATCAAATAAAATGTTATGTGCTATAAAAAAGTTAAGAATGAGACATTATGACAATACCTAATTCAGATTGTGAGGGGCGTTTTTCAAAGAGGATTTCCTGGAGTAGGCAGTATTTGAGTTGAATTTTTACAAGTATGAAGAGGTTTTTTAGACAAGAAGGTGGTAGAGGGTTCCCAGAAGGGGGAGTTACAAGTACGAAGTCTGGGAAGCAAAAGGCATTGTGTTATAACGTTTAAGAAGCTGAAAGCAGTTAAGTGTGACTGTAATAAAGGAGTGAGCGTGGGGGGCGAATGATGAGGAAAAAGACTGGAGAGGTAGGCACGGGACAGATCAGAAAGACTCTTGTGAGCTAAGCCAAAGAGCTTTTCCCTTCTGCAAGAGCAATAAAGAGGCATTGTTGGAAGTTAAGTAGAACAGTTATGCGATCAGATTTCTGTTTCAGGAGAGTTCACATTTGACAGCAGTGGGAAGAATGGATTGCAGGGATCAAGATAAAAAGCTGGGAGACCCATTATAGGTCTACAGCAGTAATTCTGGTAAGAAATGAAGTACATCTGAACTAAGTTAATGGTAGAAAAATAGGAAAGAGAGGGCAGATCTCAGAGATATTGGGGGGGTCAAACCAATGGACTTTTTGAGTGATTGGTATGGAAGATAATGGGAAAGGTGGAATTTGAGAACGACTCCGTGTGTCAGACATTGGTGAGTGAGTCTGTTTATGGCTGTGCTGCCCCCTGAGGTGGTAGCCACTGACAGAAAGGAAAATTTAGAAAATTAAATTGTGAATGCAGTTTGGGTATGTTGAGGGCCATGTGACTGTGGGAAGTGCACATGGAACTAGAGGTACAGCCAAAGATGGAGAAATAGAGGTCAACCTCATATATGAAAGTGAGGCCACAAAAGTATCCAAAAGTGGGTACCATCAAGCTGGAGAAACTGTAGAGTGGAAATGCATGTGGTTAGTATGTAATGCTGGGGAATGCCCACATTTAAAGGGAGAGCAGAGAAAGAAACCTGACAGGAGACTGAAAGATTGGCAAGAGGAGAGATGCATCCATGCGGCAAAACAACCACCAAAACCCACTCTGATGCCCACAGCGCATAGTACTGATCACAGACCTCTTCCTCCTTAGGCTCTCATTTAGCCTCAGAATCTTTCCCAACTAGGCACCAAGGGCTGTCACTACTTCAAAGAGCTGTTGTGTGGGCTAGAAAAGGTAAATGCATCAACCATTTAGTGTAACACCCCGCAGATTGGCTAGAACTAAAATATATATATCTCAGGACAGAGGTTGATGCATATGATTTTCTTGTAGGACACAGGGGAAAAGAGGTGAGGGAATTCTCTTCTGAAAGTGTTTATTTTTTCTCAAGTAGATGTTTCAGTCTATTTAGGCTGCTATAACAAACTACCATTGACTGGGTGGTTAACAATGGAAACTTATTTCTTACAGTTCTAAAGGCTGGAAGTTCAAGATAAAGGTACTGGCATGATTAGCTTTTGGTGAGAAACCTCTCCCAGACTGCCGACTGGTGACGCCTCCTTGTATCTCCACATGGCAGAAAGAGGGTGAGAGAGCTCTCTGGGGCTCTTTTGTAAGGGCATTAATACCATTTGTGAGGCTCCACCCTCATGACCTAATCATCTCCCCAAGTTCCCACCTCCCAATACCACCACATTGGGGTTTAGGATTTCAACAAATGACTTTGGCGAGGGGACATGACACTTTGGTCCATGACAGTAGGCATCCAAGCCGTGTATAGAGAGGATCAGAAGAAGTGGTAGGGTAGAAGCATGAAAAAATGAGAAGCAGCGCCAGAAAGATATTGCAGAAAATGGGTACCAGAACTGACAAAGGACCCACACAGGAACTGTAGAGAATTGCTAAGGACCCAGGTGATCTGAAGACTATAAATGACTAATTTTGAAAAAAAAAAAAAATATTGATTGCTTGAAGCATAGTCTTGTTTTCTGCCAATTTTGAAATAGGAAAAATAAGTAAATAAATTGAAATAATGTTCATTAATAAGATAATCATTATGCTTGGTGTATTACAAAAATTATGCAAACTTTATGGAAACTACACGACTGAATATTATTTGTTCCATTTTTCAGATCAAGAAACTGAGGCTAAAGGTTTTATATAAATCATCCAAGATCACATTTGCAGTAATTGGCACAGCTGCAATGGAATCCAGAGCAGGCTAGAGCTCAAGCCTGTGGTATTCGCAGACAGACTTTTATTGTACCAAATCTTCATCTTATACATATATATATGTATATATAAATTTCAGCTTCTTTCTTCTCTATACTGACATTTCACAGCTCTTATTTAAGGAAATTCCTTCAGAGCCACTATGCAAGAGATATCAAGCTTCCGGTAATGGTTTCAAACCAGGCTTTGTTGTAGTGTTCCCCTCTCCCCACACAGTTAAGGAGTATTTGATCTACTTCAACTGAATTTGATTTTAATGCAAAAATTAAAATAAATGTTTTTGTCTTTGTCAGCAGAGATGAATACCCCAAAACAAAAGACACTTTAATATCCAGAGTTATGATTTCTTTCTTTGTCCTCTCTCTCCCTCTCCCTCTCACTCTCTTTCTACACACACATACGATTAGGTGATTCTCAATATTCATAGTAGTTACATTCTATAAAGTCTCCTCAAACACTGAATTAACAAGCACTAGACTGAATCCATTGCTGCTAGGGGAAATGCGAGGTTAGGTTCCTGTGAGCCTCTGCTTACACTTTTGTCAACCAATCAATATATAACCATGTTTTAAAGCCACTTATTTATATTTTTTGTATTGATTATACATATTCATTGTGCAAGAGCTGTCAGTACTTGTACCCAAGTTGTCATGAGCAAATCAATGCTATCCGCATGCCCACCATCTCAAATTGCAATTATTCCCTGTGTTCCCTACCTAACCTCTCCTCAATTCCTTTCTCCTCTTCTATGCCAACAACCCTATGTCTGTTCTCTCCCTCTGCAAATTCAACACACCACTGTGGTCTTTTTCTTCTTCTTTCTTTGTCTCTCAGCTCCTACTGATGAGTAAGGTATTTCTCTTTCTGTGCCTGTTTTATTTCACTTAACATAATTTCTCCAGTCACATCCATGTTGCTGCAAATGACAGAATTTCATTCCTTTTTATGGCTGAGTAATATTTCATTGTGTATATATACCACATTTTCCTTATCCAGTCATCCGTTGATTGACATCCAGTTTGGTTCCATATCGCGACTATAGTAAATAGAGCTGCAATTAACATGGGAGTGCAGGTATCCCTTTGACATGATGATTTCCGTTCCTTTGGGTGTATACCCATCAGCGGGATTGCTGGATCATGTGGTGGTTCTATCTGTAGTTGTTTGAGAAAACTCCATACTGTTTTTTATAGTGGCTGTACTAATTTACAGTCCCACCAACAGTGCAGAAGAGTTCCCCTTTCTCTGCATCCTTGCCAGCATTTGTTATTCTCAGTCTTTTTGATTATAGCCAGATTAACATTGAACTCACTGCCAATAGCACTATAACTCAGGCCTGAAGAAAGCTTATCTGACACACATTTTCTCAGCAGGGCCTGTCACACCTTCTTGCAGTTAGGAATACTAGACAGCACTTCAGCACTTCACTTAGGGCCATTTTAAATGGTGAAATCAGAAAGCACAAAAAACTCAAAATGGATTAAAGGTATTTTTTTTTTTTCCTTTTTGTCTTTTTGCGTGTCCGGCAACGGATCGCAACCCTCAGTGTTGCACCTGTACCGGACTGGGACCGGCAACGGGATCGCAACCCTCGGTGCTGCGCCCGCACCTCGCTCAGCCAGTGAGCAGGAACCGGTCTGTATGTGGGATCCGAACCCTCGGCGGGAGCACCGCCACAGTCCGAAGCAGCGCACTGTAGCAGTGCGCCACCGGGCCGGCCCTCAAAATGGATTAAAGACCTAAGTATAAGACCTGAAACTGTAAAATTACTATGGGAAAATATAAGAGAAACACTCCCAGAACTAGGTCTGGGCACAGATTTTATGAGCAAGAGCCCCAAAGCACAAGCAACAAAAGAAAAAATAAACAAATGGGACTATATCAAACTAAAAAGCTTCTGCACAGCAAAGGAAACAGTCAACAGAGTGAAATGACAACGTACAGAGTGGGACAAAATTTTTGCTAGCTATGCATCTGGCAAGGGATTAATATCCATAATATACAAGGAACTTAAGCAATTACACAGTAAAAACAAACAAACAAACAAAAATAACCCAATTAAAAAATGGGCAAAGGAGCTGCATAGACATTTTTCAAAGGAAGACATACAAATGGGCAACAGGTACATGAAAAAATGCTCAACATCACTAGTCATCAGGGAAATGCAAATTAAGACCACATTGAGATACCACCTCACCCCAGTTAGACTGGCTATAATCAAGAAGATGGTGAATAACAAATGCTGGGGAGGGTGTGGAGAGAAGGGAACACTCCTACACTGTTGGTGGGACTGTAAATTAGTACAACCACTATGGAAAACAGTATGGAAGTTTCTCAAACAACTACAGATAGATCTTCCATACGATCCAGCCATCCCACTTCTGGATATATATCCAGAGGAATGGAAATCATCACACCAAAGGAATACCTGCAGTCCCATGTTCATCGCAGCTCTGTTCACAATAGCCAAGATATGGAACCAACCTAAATGTCCATCAATCAATGACTGGATAAGGATAGCATGGTATATATACACCATTGGAATACCACTCTGCCATAAAGATGAATGAGTTTGCCGTTCGCAACACGTATGAGCTTGGAGAAGCTAATATTGAGTTAAATAAGCAAAGCACAGAGCTATAAATACCACATGTGCTCACTATAAGTGGGAGCTAAGAGAGAAAGAAGGAAGGACAGAAAGACCACAGTTGTGTGTTGGACTTGCAGAGGGAGAGAGCATTCCTAAGGATACAAAATGGAGTGGGGGAAAGGGGGAAGGGTAGGGTAGTTGGGGATAATTGGGTGAGGGTCATGGGATATAATTGCAAATTGTGATAATGGGAATGCTGCCAGTATGGATCAGACCATCATATCTTGGCCACAGTGGTGACAGTCAGCTTTGTACCCCGTGAATATTCATAACCAATAACAACAACAACAAAAAAAGAACTATGTGGGGGGAAAAAAGCACAAAAATACAAAAAGTCATGGCAGTAGATATGGGGGTCTTCAAATGGTTCATGAAAAGATTCATATTATCTTTCAATTCCATTTTTCCATGAACTTTTTGAAGTGCCCTCTCAGGCCACCAGAAGGACATTCGTTTACAGTCTG
This sequence comes from Galeopterus variegatus, assembly GCF_000696425.1. NCBI lineage: Eukaryota > Metazoa > Chordata > Mammalia > Dermoptera > Cynocephalidae > Galeopterus > Galeopterus variegatus. Next base: position 282,659 of record NW_007728320.1, read on the forward strand.
AGAGCTGAAACAAGAAAGGAGAACATAGCCTTGTTCTGCCTAAGCTGGGAACGTGCATGTCAGGAGGCTCAAATTTTTCTCACTCTGCACCTGTCTGCAAATGGCCAGTAACCACCTTGAGTGTTGATTCGGGGGTTCAAAGAAATTTTAACAAGTAGGTAAATTCACAAATATGGAATCTGTGAATAATGAGGATCGACTCTGTGTGTGGGTGTGTTTGTCACTAATGCAAATGCTATCCTAGGCACCAGCTAGGATTTCTTAATTTCCCATCCACCAAATGAAAGGATTCTGTATTGATGGAGAGTTCTATGTGACGTCTCCTCCTAAAGAAAGGGATCCTCAGTAAAGCTTATGAATTTTGGAAACCACTAGACAGCAACCTCTAACATTTGAACTGCCTTTTTAAAAAAAATAAATAATATACCTCCTTTGAACTGCCTCTTTTCTGTTCATTCTTATTTCTTTTACATCTCTTTCATCAGCAGAATGTCAAAATTATATCTACATTCTGTGCACATAAAGCCAATGTGCAACGCTAGACTGGAAATGCCTTGAAATTCTTTGTCTAAAGCATTTCTGCTTTTGCCAGAACATTAGAAACTAGTTTTTGACTTCTACTTTTTAAATGATAGTTATCAGGATATACTAATGTATATTTTTGGCCAACCTTTTGTCTTATGTCACTTCTATTCTTTCCAAATTGTGCTTGCTGCAGTCAGAGGTTTTACTGTCGCTGGAGAACTCAATAGCAAATAGGATATAAACTCTGCAGCAAAGGAGAATTTGTCAGCAGCACATCCCTTTCCCCTTCAAAAACAAAGTAGAGAATCTTGGATTATTTATGTGTGGGCCTATTGTTTTTTTAATTAATCATGTTTTGTGTAAAAATTGCAATGACTGTTTTGCTGCAAGACAATTATAGAAACCATAAATGTTTTGAGGTTCTCAATGAGCCTTCTTCACAGCTATTATACCATCCCCCAAAAGTTCCATCTTCATCTATCATCATGCAAACAAGTTAACATCTTTTGTTACATCTTGAGTATAAGGGTCACATTATTTCCCTCCATAGCCTAAATAATTTTAAATAATCATAGATTGTACTTCCATTAGGACTTGATATTTAAAACCTCTTTTCTAGCACTCTGTATCCTACAGCTAGCTTCACTGGGTATAAATATTATGGTAAAAGCCACTCCGAGTTTATTTTTGGAGTCCACAATATCATTCTAAGTCATTGGCCTTCTCTGCCCCCTCCCCAGACACTAGGTCTGAATCATTAGGAACAATTCACCCTCTAGTGGAAGGATCTGAGTATTGCAGCCTGAGATCCAACATCCAGTTAACTAAGCTTCAAGGCTGAAAGAACATCTACTGATTTTTTAGGAATTATTATTATAAGATTTCCCTTTTTATGCTGGTTTGTTATTAAATCTAACCCAATAGAGAAATCTCTTTAAAATGTTAATTTCCTTTCTTATGTTTGTACACAGGGAAATGCTTAGAGCTATAAAAAGGCTGTACTAACACTAACTAATAGATTTTTGTTTACACTCATCTCCATTTTTTTCTTGTTTAAAGTCAAATAGAAATTGATTGGAAAAATGGTTTTTGGTATACTTTACAGAGTTAAACAATAATGGGGAATGATTTTTCCTGTATGCTTTCTATAAACCGTCAAGTTATTTTAAAAACAGTGATTCGATACCAAAGGGGAAAACAGTTCAGCCAAATTGGATTACAAGGGGAAAACGACAGTGTTTCTCCCAGTGAACACTGGTAGCTGTTGTGAGAATGATGTGGATATTCTGATTTCAGCTCTGCTAGTGCGATGTCCTTGTCAGTAAAAATGCTGGAACCGAAAAACGCTTTCAAGATTTACGAGTCCAAAATGTACCAAGAGATGAAATAATTTTGTCTAAGTTTACACAGCTAGTTAGCAGCCCAGCATAAATTCATTTCTCTGGATTCTGAAATCCATGACTCTTCCTAACCCACAATCCTGATAATTATGGCATAGCTGAAGTCAGATTAAATGGGTTTGAATCTCTCCCAGTGAGGATACACACCTCAGAGATGTTCTCGGAAGGCTGAAGATGAGATGCTGCAGAAAATTACTCAGTACAGGACACTGTATACTAAGTA
>NW_007728320.1:285269-287514 GCF_000696425.1 Galeopterus variegatus
GGAAGGCTGAAGATGAGATGCTGCAGAAAATTACTCAGTACAGGACACTGTATACTAAGTACTCAGTATGGGCTGACAATCACTCCTAGTACTATTATTATTACTGTGGCCTTTCTTCTCTGCTGTTTTGGGGCATTCTAAAAAAAGAAATTGTTTTCACTCCCAGGAGTAAATGAATATGTAGATTAAGAGAAATTTAAGTCTTTGTTTTCTATTTCATTACTCATAAGTATTTTGGTACTATGAAAGCATTACTAATCTTACCTTTCATTTATGCAGTAATAAAATGGTGATAACAGCTGTTTTAAGAGAGAATTTTGATTTTTTTTACAGCATCATATGCGTTGCCTCTATTAAGCCAGATTTGTAAAATAATTCTAGTATAATTTAGATACTATGGCATATTAGATATCAAAGATTATAAAGTGCAAATGAGATTTTTTTTCTTCTGCTGACATCATAACAGTTTTTACAGAGCCATTATCATCTCAGTGGATACGGATGTCATGCAGTCATTATCCTCAGATCATAACGAGGTAGACCATTAGTGCCTCCTTTGGAGACCTTATGGTCTGAGATGTTAATGAGCCTTTGGGGAACCCTAAATCCTGAGATTGTTGGCAGGGTACTCCAGACCATAACAGAACCTTCTTTGCAATGACAATGGATCCTGTCAATTTTTATTAAGGAGCTTCTTAATTCTCCAATCATTAAGATAGTGGAAAGACTTATTATACCAGTGTATAATTAGGAAGCTTTCAGGCATAAATCCCTTCTGTAGAGTCCTTCCTTTAACTCAATATAACATAAGTAAAGGGTAAGGCTCTCACAAGAGGAACTAATGGGACAACATCCACCTCGGGAAAATCTTGCAGGATGAAGATTCTCTCTGGTTTTATCTTAAATCCCCTCAGCCCCTACTCACTCACTCCCAAAGACATAAAACAAGGGAAGCCCCTTAAGGAAAAAACCAGAGGTCTCCATTAACTGGTCTGGCAGGCACCTCTTGTCACGATTGTCATTTGGACTCGACTGTGTTAGGGTATTTATGCTAGGCATTGTGACAGAGAAACACAACTTCAAAGCACTATCGCTGCCCATAAATAATTTATCATCTTATTGGGAAGAGTAAATGACAAAGGTATAATAATGACATCAGAATGCAACATAATGGTACAGTGAGGAACAGAGGTAGGACTAGGGTGCTTTCCCAACAATTGGTATAAAGAGAATATGCTATGAGTTAACTGAGAAAGTACATATCAAAGTAGATGTTCAATGAATATTGCATTCCTTCTTATTTTAGAGGATGAGTCAATATGAATTGTTCACTATTTTTTTTTTGACAGATGGCTGATACAGGGATCGAACCATAGACCTTAGTGTTATCAGCACCATGCTCTAAACAACTGAGCTAACCAGCTGTGGACAGTTCACTGCTGACTCATTTCTTTATGCATCAGTTTCTCTGTAAATGGCTGGAGTAATACATGATGCTAGAAAATGCATATGACTAGAAGACTACATTTGTTGGTACTTTCTATGAAAGTATATAATCCATAGCATGCAGAAGTGATAGGTGCTATAGAAATACTCAGATGGTAAATGTACTTACTGGCTTGATTACTAGTGAAGTTTACTCTGGTAACCCAAAATTTATTGCTTAAAAAAAAAGCAGGAAGCCCACTAGGAACAGAAATTATGTGCTGCCATGAAAATCAAAAATGAAAGAATTCAACCTGCTGACCTTGAATGTACAGAAACTTGAAGTTTCCTCATTCTTTTTGATAATCCTGGATTTTTCATCTAAATTTCATTCGACCTCAAGCAGACCCATATTTGGCTTATTACTGAAATTTCATTGCTGAAATTTTCCAATATAAGAAGTTTTCTAATCAGAAATTAAACTTATAGAAAATCTCCACTGTACTAAAGAAGAAATAAATGTCTGCTTCTGCTTTGGGAATTGGAGTTAGTTTTATTATGATGTTTCCAGATCAGGTCTTCAATCCTAACAGGGATGAAAATCACATAGGACTCCATCTCTGAGCCAAACCTCTGAATGAATTGAAAATTTATAAAGGGGTCTGAGCTTTGCTTTAAGTCATTACTAAGAAACTTTGGAGTTTTAGTCTCTTTGATTTTAGGCAATTGCTGCTTTATGGGCATTCAGAAACCAAGGTCTGTGATATGGTATTTGAGATTTTCTTAATTGTTCTATTTAAATTCCTTAAGGCAATCCATC
>NW_007728320.1:288350-292456 GCF_000696425.1 Galeopterus variegatus
GCTGGGAAGTCCAAAGTCCATCTGGTGGTGGTGACAGTGACCCAGGGGTCTCACATGGCAAAATGGTGGAAGCAGAGGGAACAGAGAGAGAGACAGACTCTCTTCTCTCTTCTTTTAAAGCCCTCAGAACCACGCCCCTGACCACCATTTTTAATCCATTCACTAAGGCACGGTCCTACAATCCAATCACCTTTTCAAGGCCCCACCTTACAATTACCATAATAGAAGTTCCCACCCTGTTAACAGTCACAGTGGGGGCTAAGTTTCTAATACATAAAACTTGGGGGATACGATTCAAGCTTCAGGAAGTTTTCAGGGGATGTAATTCAATCCACTAGACACACACACACCACACACACACATACACACACACACACACACACACACACACACACACCACATGCATTTTTCCTCCCTTTACTTTATTCTTCCGAAGGGACAGCTCGGTTGCTAGAGGCTTTTATTTATAAGCCAGAGAGCGGTTTTGAGAGTTCCGTTGGATGTCTGAATTACTCCAGATTTACACAAGCTCTAACTCAAGAACTGAGCATCTTCTTTTTAAAAGATAGCTTTGTACTTTAACAACTGCACAAGCAACCTTTATCTGCATTATCCAAGAGGGCACCCCCTGGTCTCAAACTTCAAATGTGCGTGATGTGCATTTATGATAAGTATGTACCAGAGCTATGAAAAAAAAAAAGATCTGATGTTAGTTCCAGATCAAATTAGAGATTGAGGGAAAAAAAAAAAGAAAAAAGAACAAATTATAAGCCCTTGAAGGGCAGATGTAAATTGAATAAGCTTCAATATTACAAGACTAACAAGAAAGAATTCTGAGACAAGAATGAAAAGCAGAATGTGTGCACTCTAAGTTACTGCTCTAGGAAAAAATAGAGTAAAACTTTGGCTGCTTTGGCTGTTTTCTTGCTTATACAAGAAGCATTGTCTGGGCGCCTTTGGGCGACCATTATAATTATTAACAAGAGCTAAATCTCCCCCTAGGGGGTGTGCTATGGTTTGAATGTGTTTCCCAAAAAGCATGTGTTAGAAACTTAATCCCCAATGCAACTGTTGAGAAGTGGGGCCTAATGGGAGGCATTTGGGTCATGAGAACGCCACGGTCATGAATGGATTCATGTTGATCACAGAAAGACTTGAGGCTGCAAGTTCACTGTCTTTCTCTCTCACCCTGTCTTTATCCTTCTGCCATGGGATGACCCAGCAAGCAGGCCCTCGCTAGATTCCAACCCCTCTGTCTATAACTTCCCAGCCTCCAGAACCATGAGCTAATAAATTTCTGTTCATTATAAATTACTCAGTCTATAGCATTCTGTTACAGCAGCACAAGATGAACTAAGACAGGGAGTCCAACTATATTGAGAAGAGAAGATTCTGGGTCAGCAGCTTCCACTCAGATGTGGGAAGAGGTAGGAAATGGAAGCTGATCTCCTGCACAAATGCTTTCCAACTTTGATGTGAAGGAAGCTGTTTGTTCCCTGGCCTACTAATACTCAAGCTAGCACTGCCCAACAGAATTTTCTGCAATAATGAAGCTATTCTATATCTGCTCAGTTCAATATAATAATGACTAGCCTCGCCTGGCTATTGAGCTCATGAATTCTGGATCATGCAACTGAGGAAATGAATTTTTAATTTTATTTAATTATAATTAATTTACTTTTAAATAGAAACATAAGTGGCTAGTGGCTACCATACTGGGCAGCACAACTCCAGGAGGCGAGCATCATTACAAAAGCTCTCTGTGGACCACATGATATCTTGGTAATCTCAAGACCTGCTCTTAGGAGCTATAGGACCTTGAACAGGTCACTTAAACCCTCAGGGCCTCGGATACTTTTTCTGTAAAATGGTTAAAATAATACCTAGCTCTTGAGGTTGTGAGGATTATGTAAGATGTATACAGGATGGTGTCTAGGACCTCATACATAGTATTTCAATCCACTGCCATATCTAAGCCTGGTTCTGGTGCTTGCTCTGTCTCTTTAAATTGTATTTTTTGCCTTTTGGTATGCCTTGTAATTTTTTTCTTGAGAGCCAGACACGAAGTCCTGGTAAAAAGGAAATGTGGTAATAGGCCTTCAGTAGGGTGGTGGTGAAATGTGCAAGGAGGGAATGTGTTCTGTAGTCCTATGATTAGGTCTCAGTGTTTTATTGAGTCTGTGCCTCTAGTTATATCCTCCACGTAGACTTCATATATACTTCTCAGCGCCCCCCACCTTTGATAGGATGGGATGGCTAGAGTAAGCTTGAGTTGGGTGTTTCCCTTCAGCCCGTCAGTGAGGCTCTGATAAAACCCAATAGCTGTTTAGGCTCTGCCAAAATAGTTTCCCTTGACAGCAGGCCTTGTTGAAGAAGAACAGAACACTCTGGCTTATTTCAAAGTGGCTACTTTTTCCCTCCCCATGCTGGAAGCATGAGGGAATTTTTCTTCACCACTCACTGAGAAAACAGTCATGCTCTTGGAGGTAAAACTCACAAAAGTCTAGGGGCTGACCTATGATTGTGTCTCAGACTTGTCCACTCTGAGCCTCCAGCAATTCAATTACAGTTCAGGTTTTCCTAAGCTGGCACAGGTTCCTAAAGAGGTTTCTGCCCTAGTAAGTTGTGACTGTATTTGTCTCTCTCCAATTTGGGGGGATAGTGGATTGCCCTGTGACCTCACTTCTCTGATGTGTCTAAGAAGAGTTGTCCGTTTTTCCTTTTCCTTGTTAGGACAGAGTAACAACTTCAAAGCTCCCTACATGTTGAATGTGAAGAGAAGAGAAGCAGGTTGATGGGAGGAGGTATAAGAAGAAGGAAGGGGAAAGGGGAGGAGGAGGGAGAGAAGAAGGAAGAAGTAAAAGATGGTGAAAGAAAGAAGAAAAAGGAACACAAGAAAGAAAAACGTGACTTACCACGGTGTCTGGCACAGAGTAGGGATATAATAAATGTGAGCTCCTCCTCATTTCTCCTAATGATTCCTCATGATACTAAAAAGAACGTGCCGCTCTCCCTGTCCATCATGTCATGACACCTGTGGGTTCCTTCCACTGGGCTGCCTTTCTTGGTCTATCTATGTTCAATACTTTGTGGGAAAGGTCAATCGCTCCAAATCCCAGATACACTGGGCTCCAGGTGGAGAAGATGCAATAATGGGCTTGCAGACCTTTAAGATCACCCCTAGCCCAAAGGTCTTCTGGCTAAGATGATTAGGTGACTAAGTGTTTGGTGGGATTAAACAACTCAGACAGCTGCCATCACTTCAATATACCATCCCCTCCAGTCTCAACTGTAATTCCACCAATTAAAACCTCAAAAGGAGATCATGTTAAGCCATGATCAATGAGTTGTAGCTTGATGTGGATCCTATTATCAGAATGTGTTTATAAATTCTTTCACTTGTTAAATAGGTATTCAATGCTCGATCTATGCCAGATAGTACATTAGATACTGGAGACATCGTAGTGATCCAAGGTATATAATTATTATCTCTGCTAAGCTCAGGTTGAATAAAGAAGAGCCAGAATGGGTCACAGGACAAACGTGGAGGCCAGGCATAGGTAGGAAACTTGGGAAATTCCACCAGAACGTGGAAAACAGGAAGAACCAAAAGGTCAGACATGGAATCTCAAACATGTAATTGGTAGCTGCTGAAAACTATATAAAGTTGTATAGCTGAATTTAAGAATAGTACTGCCTGTATCCAAAAAAGCTAAGGATAATTCGCATTTAGTAAAATGTGTAAAGCATAGTTAACAGTAAGTCAGCATCCTAGATGCAGACAAGAGTTTAATATTTTTGTCTGGGAAAGAACAACTCTCAAAAACAAAGCCGACACACCAGCACACAGATTTTGTTTTCTAATGCCCTTCTCCAGTTAAAGGAATTGGCTGATTCTGGAACTGGGACAGGGAATATACAAGATGAGCCTGGAACATCTTGTTATGCCAGTAAGTAAGGAAATGCTCAAAAGTCAAAAGGATGGGAGCATGTCAAGGGGACAGAGGAGCCAACTGAAAGAGCTCTCCATTGGCCAATTCGGAACATTTTTGGCAACAAAATTAATAGCATAATATTGGATTATAGCCCAAAGTATAAAATAAATA
>NW_007728320.1:292966-297424 GCF_000696425.1 Galeopterus variegatus
GCATGTCAAGGGGACAGAGGAGCCAACTGAAAGAGCTCTCCATTGGCCAATTCGGAATATTTTTGGCAACAAAATTAATAGCATAATATTGGATTATAGCCCAAAGTATAAAATAAATATCATGGGTCCAAACTGACATTAATAAATCATTGAATAAATTTTAAAAATGGGGGAGAAGAGACAAATCTCTCATACAGATGAATTCCAAGTAATTTAGGCAAATACATCACCTTCAAAAACTAACGTTTGTGGTTTATTTTATTTTTATTATTTATTTATTCACTTATTTTTATTATTGCCATTTTTGTTATTTGTGATATGCTGTTTCTTTATTTGCTTCTTCTAAAATTAGGGGAGAGTAAAAAAACTAAGGGACATGAATGAAAGTCAACATGAAACATTAACCAAAACCCATTCATTAAATGGGTCAGCATAGAAAAAGGAAACAGAAAAATATTGGTAAAACAGTGACATCAAAATGTTATGATACATCAAATGCTAAAGTTGCATCATGATACTTTGGGAATTAAAATGGAATTGTCATTGGTGTGGTCTTTTCCAGCAAGGAGATATGATGATTTGGCAAAATTGGCTATGTTTTATTCTGTGGGGATTTCACTATTCTTTTTACAGTAGAAGAAATATTTATGTGGGAAATTTCCTCCAAGAGTGCAAAACCCTTTCAAACTAAACTTTGTTAATCTTCTCAGCACCAGGCATCTGGGTTGGGGGACAAACTCTGTTCTTTAGAGCTGCTACTTCAAGATTGAGGTTGATGAACTTGTTAGAGCCATGTGGCGAAGCTCAGATGGGCTCCAGTCCCTCACAGAATCATATCTAAATACTAGGCAACTTCCTAGGCTGTTTCATCAGAAGAATCCACACAAGGAATGAAAATGGCTTTCACTGGAATTTTGCACTCACAAGTGTGTCCCCTGCATTTTCCTTATGAGTCTGGCATGTAGAGAGGGTTAAATGAGTTGGTCCCTGAATGAGGCAGCAGTGCTCAAAGGAAATAAGCATACAGCCCCAGAGCTTCCTCCAGGGATCTTTCTAAAATGATAATCAAAACTCAGGGAAGGTCACAACGATGTTCTCCCACCACCTGCTTCAACATTCTCAGTGACTGCCTTGATGCCCTCAGGATAAAATGCAAAACTTCTGGCCACATAAGGAGGGCCCTTTATGATCTAGAACTGCCTATCCAGCCACATCTTCCATTCCCCCTTGATAGTAGAACCAAACCCCTGTGCTTCCGAGCCCGCAATTCATGCTGCGCCTTGCTGAGTATTGCCCTCACTGTCTGAAATGGACCCAACGCCTCCTTGACCTCCACTTTCATACAGTCCACTTCGCAAGCTGCTTTTATCATTTGAAACTCTCATCAGGAACTTCTACCACCACACAGGCTGACCAAACCATCCTGGTATGCACAGGAATGATAGGTTTCCCAGGACTAGGAATTTCAGTGCTAAAACCAGGAAAATTCCAAGCAAGCTGAGATGATTTGTTCACCCTACCCAGTCCTTTCTCCTTTAATTTTCCTACACTGCTCATTTTTAATATTACTGTAAGTAGCTCACTGCATTGCCTGTATTCACATCTTCCCTAGTAGAGTGTAAACAGAAGACAGAGACCACGTATCATTTGTCTCTGTAGCCCTAGGCAGGGATCCTCAAGGGTAGCAGCATGTCACAATCTCCTGAGAAGCTTGCTTTTTGTTTTTTAAACATCAGTGTTCAGGTCCCCAACCCGGAGATTCTGATTTAATTGATCCAAGGTGAGGCCTGTATATGGGTTATTTTTTGGAGCTTAACCAAGTGATTCTAATGTGCAGTCAAGGTTGCTAACACCTGCTCTAGGGTAATGAGTCTCAGCTGGGAGTAGCGTGTGCCTCAGAAATACACACATCACCCTAGGCTCAACTACCCACAGATGCCAATTTAATTCATCTGGAATGGGGTCCAGGCAGCTGCATCTTTAAGCATCAAGTGATTCTAATTTTCAGCTACAGTTAGCCACTGTTTAAATATATATGTGTATATATAACCAAACTAAATTCCAGGCCATCTTACTGCCCTTACTTAACTCTTGCCTGGACTCTGAGTATTAGCAAGTGCTGATCATAAACAGATTTCAATAACTAATATAAGTAATGCCTTCAATTTATGGCTCATGCCATGATAGACACTTGCTTTCCTCAAAAATCTCTACAAGTTTTCTCCTTCACACCCACACCAACAAAGTACATCCTCATCTACCATTTGGATTTTCAAACGTCCTGGTTCTTTCATGTCACCAAGGAATGAGCTCATATACCACGCTCCTTAGAGAGGCCCCTCCTGTCTGCCTAGTCAATGGTAAGTTCCTACAGTCTCTGTTCTCTATCATGCCAACCCTTCTTACTTTTATCATAGCACTTAACATTTTCTGAAATTATCTTGTTCTGTTATTTGCTTCCGTTTTTATGTGGGACCCCTTCTTATAGAATGTAAGTTCTACAAGGAAAAATAATTTGTGCCTCTTATTTTCCAGTGTATCACCAGCACCTACAAAAATACCTGGCCAGAAATATTTACTAAAATGAAATAAATACTTATAGGAGAATTCTTCAAAAAGTTCATAGAAGGATTTGTGTTATCTTTTAATTGAATTTTTTCCATGAACTTTTTGAAGTACCCTTGCATATGCATAGGTGCTAGTTAGGTGACCAACATCATTGAGTCGGGAGATATGGACTTACCTAACAAATGTACCTATGTGGAGTATTATTCAGACTCTAGAAATGAGCAACAAGTAAGTCTCACTAGCCATAATTTATGTTAACATGCTCAAAACAGTGTGAGAATAATGCACTCAGATGTTTGACATTCAGATCTCACTTCCTAGCTATATCAGCAAGGGAAATTTACTCAGTGATCAACTTTAGTGTCACCTGGGAGCCTGTTAAAAATGTTGGTGTTTGTACCCCACCTCAAACCTACTGAGTCAGAGTCTCTGGAGGGGCAGCCCAACAAATCGTTTCACCAAACCCTTCTCATGCTTCTTATGTGCACTGAACTTCACGAAGCACTGATCTAGCTCAAATTAGGAAAACCTTTGAACCCGATAACTTCCTTGACATGGCAAAAATTGTTCCAGTACTCAGTGCTAAAGATGAATGCAAAAGTTGTTCGCACATCCGTGCTCAAAAGATAATGGTTTCCTTTAAATCTACCTTTATTATTAAGAAAACAATGTAGACCTAAATGCTTTCATTTGGGTAGAATTCTGATGCTTTTTTCTGGGTGTGCAACCTACTAGGTGAAGAGAGAAGGAAGGCTGTGTTATTGAAAGAAAGCTAACTACCTATCCATAAGAAATGGAGGAGCCAGGAAAAAACTGTCCATCTGGGGTCATTTAAGACAAGGGCAAACAGTCCTTCATACCTCAGTAGCCCCTATACTACAGCACAGTTAAATAATTGATGTCCACAATGATGATCCTGCATTATTAAGTGAAGGCAAAATTCTCCTCCAGAGTCTCTGATCCAGTGTGTTCAACTTCCATTAGAATGATTTCCATTTGAAATATTTAAATCACTTTTTGGGGGAGTCCAAATGGGACAAGCTTAGGTTATTTGGAACATTTTGTTAGATAAAATTATCTTGTTCTCTGAGGATTCCAGAGAAATTAAACATAAATACGTATGAAGATACTTTCAAACGTTCATGGAAAGTTTGGTATTAGCTTTTAATTCCATTTCTCCATGAACTTTTTGAAGTACCCTTGTATTTGTCAGCATATTTTGCCTAGTAAGTAGGACATTCTTTATCAGATGGGCTGTGTCTTCTATGACCTTGCAAACGCCATTCAGTACCTAGTTCACGTGACTCCACACAAAAGGTCCCGAGAAGGACCGTGGCCCTAAGATGCTGATTGACTTCAGTAACCCGTCTTTTCCACTGGGTCATCATTGCTCTCTTGAATACCCTTTAAGCTTGTGCTCTTGCCAGATAAGCTAAAGGGATAGCAATTCTCAAAGTCATTGGCATTTATTGAAAGCCAAAGAAATTAGTGAGCTCTGACATTTATAGGTCTTAAACATTAAAGAAGTTAAAAGTAGTTTGAGCAAGGTTCAAGTCTTAAATGTAATGGCATTAGAGTTGCTGTTAATTCTCCAATAATTACTCTGTTTATTATTTCAACAGCCAGATTTACAGTTCCAGTTCAGCCCTAACTTTAACAATGTGTTCTCTCACCTTTCAAACTTTTCAGTTTCCTTAATGACCTGAATTGTCTCTGATGGGGCATTCCTTAATGGTTCACAACTTAGTGTGCTTACTATATGTCAAGATTTGTTACAGTGGCTTCGCATGTTAGTTCATTTAATCTTCACAATAACCCAATAAGGTAGGAACTATTATGAAATGTATTTTACAAGTGTAGATTCAGAAACACAAAGAGGCTAAGTAAATT